>NC_056747.1:144361727-144504227 GCF_019279795.1 Protopterus annectens
CCCCGCCAAAGTGGGAGAGTTGGAACCGACAAGTTCTCGGCCCACCCCCCCCCCAGAGCTGATGAGGGAGTCTCGGCCCCCAGGACCCTTGACAGAAGGTGGTATCGAAGAGAAAGGAGCAGACGTCGGACCTGAGAGACCAGTGGTTTTCAGGTCCGACGGTTCCACCATAATGACTTCCAAGCACTCCGGCTCTGAACTCGAATGAGTCGAAGGAGGAATAGACGACAAAGTAGGTTGGACATTTGGCTCCACACCCATATGGGCTGTGCGTGATAAAACTTCTGCCAAGGCTGGAGTCTTAAGTAACTTCGTTACCACCCTCTCCACATCATCATCCAAGAGGCTCCTGGAGGATCAAGAGGAATGGGTGGACGAACGGTGTCTACCTGTCACAGACTGGAGCAGAGGTGACTGAGGTATACAGCGTACCGGCTCCAAGGAGGGAGACTGGTTTCTTTTATGGCTCCTGGTCGGTTCTGAGGACACTGAAGAAACCGAAGGAGATTATGTCTTGTTGGACCTGACTGACTTCCGATCAGATGAACTTGTTTGTTTGTCATGAGCCTTCAACGGTTCCAAGCTCGAAGCCAACGAAGATGCTTTTTTGGAGGACCTATCTGATTTGCCTGCCAGATCCCCTTCCATAGATGCCTCAAAGGGCACTTTCAGTAACCATCTCGGAATCAACTTATTTTTCCGCTCCTCCAGGACCCTAGATCTAAAACCTTGACAAACAGAACAAGAGTCCTGCAGGTGAATGGCTTCCAGGCAGTACACGCAGCTAGTATGGCCATTGGTCAATGACATATTTTGAGTGCAGGAATCACATTTTTTAAATCCTGAAGGCTTGGATTCTTTTGTTGACTCCTTGGACATATCTGAAAAACCACAGAGTAACTACCACAATGATTATTAATAACAGCAGAAGAAAAAAACAGGCAAAAGGACATATATATAGATATATATATATATATATATATATATATATATTTTTTTTTTATCAGAAGGGAAACAAGGGACAGGAGTAGGAGAGTCTCTAAGTTAAATGACAACCCCTCCAACCAGGGAGATGCCTCTAATTTAAACAGCAAGCTCCTCTTGAAAAAGGGAAAGTAAAAGAAAAGGGGGAAGAAGCCCTCTAACTAAAATGGGCTGAAGGATAGAAGCAAATCCTCTAACTAAAATGGATTTGTGGGGGATTAATAGGCCTGAGAGAAGGAGATGACGGCCTCAACAACAAACAGCAAACAGCAAAAAATAAGGCGACAGACAGTAAGTACCTAAACAGTTAGCAACCCTTAACTACAAGGAACACTACAATGAAGAAAAAAAACAAGATTCTTGCAAAGTATAACAAAAAAAAAAGTACAACTTAGCCAGTTGCAGACAATCCCAAAGCTTCAAGCGGCAAATGAGATCTGGGTAACTCTCGCTGAGCATGTTGGGATAGGGTCTAGCCTCGAGCCAGTAGCACCTCGCAAGCTTTAGGATACAGCCAAGTCGGGGCAGAGTATCAGCTCCAACCCCACCAAGTAGTAATGAAGGCGAGATAGGGACAACATAACTTCAACCAGTTTTCAATCTGTGACCTACTTGAATGACCACTACCATGTATAGGTCTGGAGCATGGTCCAGAATCCATGGTTTGTCCCGCACATGAAGCTGAAGGAAGGGAAACCAAATTTGTCGAGGTCATTAGGGAGCAATTAGATTTATTGTCAGCTCCAACAAACTTGCTTTCTGTAAAAATTTGGGAATTGATGGAAAAGCATAAAGAAGTCCCAGGGACCAGTCATGAACAAGTGCATCCCTTGGTGATTTCCCTGCAGAAGGGATCAGGGCAAAACATTTGCTGCATTTGGCACTGGTGGGAGATGCAAAGAGATTGCAGCAAGGCTGGCCCCATTTTCGGAAGATCTTTTCTGCAACTCTGACTGGGACCACTCATGCAGCCATAAAATAGCTCTGCTCAATTTGCCTGCAACAACATTGGACTTCCCCAGAATGTGCATTGCTATAAGAAAGCGGGTGGAAGTTGTTGCCCATTGCCAGATCATCAGGGCATCTCATCAAAGGGGGTAAGATATGTCCCCCCTCCGTTCGTTTATCTACCAGAACACAGACATGTTGTCTGATTGGATTCCTATCTTTCCTAGAGGGAGGGAGTCTTGAAATGCTTGCAACGCCAAATGCACCGCCCTCATCTCTAAGACGTTGATGTGTAAATGAGCCTTGTGTTGTTGCCAGATGCCGTGAACTGTCTTCCCAAGATAATACTCCCCCCCCACTCTCTCTGGGAAGCGTCCGTGGTCACTGTGGCTTGGGATTGAGGGGGGGATAAAATGACAGCCTTGAGATACCACAGAATAGTAAATCCACCACTGGAGATCCTTTTTGCAGGAATTGGTTAGCCTGATTTTGTGTGTCATATGAAGTTTTAGAACTGACCATTGTGTCAAAAGTAACCACTGAAGTATTCTTATGTGGAGACAAGCTAGGGGCATGAGAACAATTGAAGCAACAATTTTCCCCAGTACTTGGAGAACTAGCTTGGCAGAAGCTCAATTCTTCCTGATTAACAGTCTTACATAATGGCGAAGGTCATCTACTCTGTCTTGTGGAGGTTTTGCTATCATTGTAGCTGTGTTTATCTCTGCTGCTATGAAGACCAAGCTCTGACATGGTTCTAGAGCAGATTTTTCATAGTTTAGGGTAGTACCTTGGGAGGAACAATGTTGTAGAGTATAATCCCTGGCTTGCAGCAGGAGATGCCTGGTCAAAGCAGTTATGAGCCAGTCATCCAGATACAGAAACACCCAGAATCTTCAGTATCTTAGGTGAACTGCCACTACTGCCATGCATTTGGTGAACACTCTGGGGGCTGTAGTGAGAGAGCAGAGCTCGAAACTGGAAGTAGCTGGCTCCTAGTCAGAAGCGCAAGTGCCTTCTGGATCGCCTTTCCATTCGTATATGGTAGTATGCATCCTGAAGGTCTACAGAGCACATCCAACTGTCTTTTTCCAAGAATGGAAGTATCGACTTTAGTGTCACCATCTGGAACTTGGTCTTTTTCACAGATTTGTTCAGATTACGGAGATCCAAGATGGATCTCCAGTCCCCTGTTTTCTTTGGAACTAAAAAGAACCTTGAGTAAGATCCGAATCCTCTCTGGTCTGCTGGGACTTCTTGGATGACTCCTTTTGTTAGAAACTTTTGAATTTCTATGGCGCTTGTTCCTTCTGACTGGGTGGAACATTTGGAACGGATTTGTTTGTGGTAACAAGGAAGAAGGGAATAATATATCCCTTGGATATAATGTTTTGCACCCATTTGTCGTTTATCGTTTGCTAGGTTTCACAGTGCAGAGACAATCACCCCCCACCCCCCGACTGCCTCTAGAGGCAAGCAATCGGGCACCTCTTCAAGAGTGTTGAAAGGGCCTACCAAAGAAAGATTCTCTGGAGCCCTGATTCTGCAGGCCTCCCCTGCCGCAAGGGCGGCATCTTCCATTATTGTTCCTCCCTCTGCCTCTAGGGGAAAATTTCATCCTGTGTGGCCTGGAAAGACTTTTGTGATTTTCTGAACCACATCTTCCCACTACCTCTCTGACCTCTTTGGGAAAGGATCTGGTAGGAGTGGAAAAATGTACTCCAACAGCAGAGAAGGTCTTGCCTTCCTGTTCACATCTGGTAAGCGTTTCTTTTACTTTAGGCCCAAAAGGAGAATGCCATCAAAAGGTGTTTTAATGAAGGAAGACTTGAAGGGCTCTGCGAAATCGCAAAGGTGCATCCAGGCCTGCCTCCTAGGAGAGATACCTGAACCTGCAGCCCTACTTGTTCCATCTGCTGCATAAGATACGAGTCTCATGAAAAAGTTTACAACTGAATTGAGGATGGTGAACTGAGAGGTGACTTATCTGCTGCAATATCAGCTACAGCTCCTTGGAGGGAGTCTGAAAGTTCCTTCAACAGATCACTCTGTAATCTGGCAATGTGGGTCAAGTAATTCAACGACTGTAAGGCAAAGGTTGCCGACGGAAAGATGCACTTTCCATATCTATCCATGGTCCTGGAATCCTTATTCGGAGGATGGATAGCCAGAACTGGTCTCGGATAGTTCCTTTTTAGTGGCCACCGCCACAACCATGGCATCATCTGCTACACCTTTAGTTAAGAATGGCTTGTCTTTAGGGGCAGTAATGTACTTATCTGGCCTCCTAGGAGTTGGCTCAATGGAATTTGGAGTCTCCCAAGCCTTCTGTGAGATTATATCAATAAGCTCATCGGAAGGAGGGGTCACCCAAGAGGCTGAGGGGTGAGAATCGAAAGCCTTCAGGTATACTGACTCTTCAGCTGAAGGGGATGTGGACTGCCAGTCATCTCTCTGCTTTACAATTTTCAGGATGTCTCCAAAAGAGACATCTGCAGGAGGTGACAGTGGGGACTCTTCTGCCTCACCAAGGTCAGTATTGGATTGGGAGTCGTGATGCTTCCTCTTGCAAGTCCTCTTCCGAGTGACCTCAGTGGGGGGTAGTCTGGGTAAGTTTCAGAAGGGGGGGGGGGTCTCCTGTTGGACATCCTGAGGCCTGGTATCTCTGCAGTCCTGTGGAGAGGGTATGTGAGAAGGCAGACACCTGCGAAGAACTGGGAGGATGATCCAAGACAGACACTGTCTGAGACTGGGATGTAATCAAAACCTTCCTCATAACCTCAAAGGCAGCCTGTCCCTGCTCCAAAGAACACCCAAGATCCGACAAAAGGGTTGTTGGGACCGAAGGAATCTCCAGCACAGGAGGCAGAGATAGGAGCCAAACTCACCCATGCCGAAGCCCCCAGAGGAAGGGTCAGATCCTGAGAGATCTGAATAGGCTCCTTGAACCCGAACAGGTACTGTTGGCTCCTAGAGGTTTCCTGCTCCAACTGGGAGGAAATACTGGAGGAAGACATTGGATCCCAGGAACCTGAAGGCCCCGGATCCGAAACAGACACAAGTTGGACATCTGAATCATCTGGCTTCGAAACCAGGGGATGGATGGGAGGAGGAACAGCAGCTGATGGGGAGGGCTTTATCTGATCTGATTCCTTTGGATTCGGATCCATTAACAGTTTGACCAAGGCCAGTGTCTTTAGAAGCCTTTGCAGTACCCTATCCACATCATCATTGTCAAACTCATGGTAGACCAAGTAGAATGGACTGCAGACCTTGATTTTGTCAAAAAGGGAGATGGGAGCTGAAAAGGTACTGGTCCCAATGAAGGGGAGCGGCTCCTTTATCTAAATTCAGTGGGAGCCAAAGAGGTCAGAGCCGAGGGTTCCAGCTACTCCAACAAACTCTTGGATCCAGAAACGTCTGCTCTGAGGGTTCTGTTGGAGCAGACAGTCTAGGAGCTTTTTGCTTCGGCTCAGAGGAAGACTTCCGTGCCAGAGAAGAACATTTCAGTGATTTGTCAGATTTTTCAGATTTGTCAGACTTGGAAGTAGTTGCAAACTCCAGAGAAATAGCCTCAGAGAAAGGAGTTTTCATCAGTCCCTTTAAAATAAGTTTCTTTTTGATATCCATAAGAGTCCTCTGGTTAAAACCATGGCATATAGAGCAAGGTTCTTGGAGATGAAGATGCCCCAAGCAATACACACACACAAAGTGTGCAAATCACTTAGGGGCATCCTCTTCCCACACTGCTCACATTTCTTGAAACCAAGAGGTTTCCCATTCTTGTTTTTGAGACATTCTTAACAGCTAGCAAAATAGAAAGAAAAGAGAATTAACACACACACACAGAAAACTCCTCTAATTTAAACGGACTGAAAAGATTCAGAAAGATAACAAGAATTTTTTTTTTAACAGAAGAAATCATCCTCTAACTCAAATGGATGATAAAGGAGAGGAAGGGAATAGGAATTAGAGGGAAAAACGTTCTCTAACTTAAATGGACGTTAATACACATCCCCTAACTTAAACGGACACTAACAGGGAAAGCAAAGGGATCAACACTCGCTCTCTACAGCTGAAAAGGGTAAGGATATATAGAAGTATATTAAGCTATATTAAACAGTATTAAACTAGCTAATAATACACAAGATTAAGTTTGAAAAGGTGATTTTAACAATAAAAAGAAAATGGCCCAGATCTTGCTTCAGAACCTCCTTTGCAGTGGCAAACGAGATCTGGGAGATGTAGGGAACTGCATTATGGATAAGGTAGAATGCCCGCAAGCTTTGCTGAATCCCTCAAGTTTTTGTAAAAGGCCGAGACAGATCCAATGGATCGGATCCAACCAATCAGTGAGAATAAAGGTGAGACTGACATTATATCTAAAGGTTTCCTCAACTCTTAGACGTGCTCAGCAGTTGTAGAAGATTCACATCCGATAAATACCAAATATAAGCCCTCAGTCCAAAACAGTCACTGCACTTTTCTTCTTTCGGCTTTTCCCAGTTATGGGTCGCCACAGTGGATCACCCGTCCGCTCATGATTGGCAGTGGAGTTTTTATGGTGTCGAGTTGCCAGCCCGGGGCCCAACCTTCCATGGAAGGCACACACATGCACGCACGCACTCACGTCTAAGGCCAATTTAGAGTATCCAATCCACCTTAATAGTGGATCATTCAAATTTTCACAAATTTTTGGTATACCAAAAATATATGGTATTTCGGTGTTTCTACTTTCAGAAAACAATTTTATTTATTAGTCAAAGGTTTCCTAATACATCAATCACAAATACATCAATAGTCTCATATGTCAAGTTAACGTAATTTCTACAAATAACGTCATAAAATTCATTATAAAGCAGTCTCAACATTTTACTACTGTAAGTCAATGAATCCATTATGACAACCCTCTCCAGTCGGCCTTGTCAGTTGACAATGTTGGTAAAAGTACATCTTCTATATGTTTTCTAAATAATTTTGTGTGTTTTTCTATTACTAAAATTATCACTAAAGGTGTTAATGGCAGTGTCATAACCAACATATCTATCTCTGCACCTACTAAACAATCAGTCTTTGAAACCAGTGAATTCTCAGAATAACGTTTTAAAAATCATATGATCTGTATAACATGTGGTATGTTTTATAAAGGCAAAACTGTCAGACAGTTTAGATACAGAGAATATATAAGCACCTTTATGACATTAGTAAGAAGAACTCAAATAATGCCTTGCTTAAACAAGTGGAATTGACTGATGATGAGCATGTTTTAAAATTTATGATGCTGCAGGTTGTATATGATAGCCTTAGAGTCAGCAATATTAAAAATACAACTTAAGGCTATGAATATGACTGGAATACTAATCTGAATGCTACATCACCACCTGA
The DNA here is from genome assembly GCF_019279795.1 of Protopterus annectens. Classification (NCBI taxonomy): domain Eukaryota; kingdom Metazoa; phylum Chordata; order Ceratodontiformes; family Protopteridae; genus Protopterus; species Protopterus annectens. The sequence continues at coordinate 144,369,045 of NC_056747.1, forward strand.
TTTAAATGAAGTCTGCAACCTTAACTTCCTTAACCTTGTTGGAGGCAAGTAATATTTAATCAATCAATATAAACAGAATATTTCTAAGACAGACTTTTCATAGCACAAAATTTCATCATCACCTGGTGCTCCGCACAGGTCACATGGACATAGTATGATGAACTACTTATACAGCTTTAACTACCATCCATAACATACTCAGCCAGCCTTACCTACATCAGAAATCTTGAGGGTTTAAAATAAGCAGCAAACTCTAAAGAAGGAAACGTCTAACTGCTCAACAGTTATACTCTGAAGTTAAAACAGTCCCAGGTTCTATGTTTCTTGCTGGGTTTAGATTTCAGATCTAAAGCCTTCTGTTTGCAAAGTCACTCCATTCTATAGGAGTGCTGTCCATTTATGGCAACAACTCTCAAAAGGAACGAGCAGCCTTAAAGAAAAGAAAAAGCTACTTCTGCTATTTCTTTTTGAAGCCACTTCCAAAGCTCCAATACATTTTATAAAAGTTTCATGATTCTTATACATCCTTATGCATTTTACAAGCTGTAAGATTTACTGACAGCAACAACACAATTGTCACACAGGAGTTACATTTCACATATTTGATAAAAAAGGCAAATGAAAAACGAGTCACCTTCTATACATTTTTTTACATCTACATTAAAAGAAAATCACAGGTTTGAGACCGATCCCCTCCACCCTTGCCAAGTTACATTACATATAGGTTCATAGGTAGGGGCCTGTACAAGCCCAGCCAAAAAGGTACCCTGGCTTTTGCCACCCAAGAAAATTATTTTCCTGTGCCACTGTCGAGCAGAGCCACAGAGGTGATCCCCGGGGTGAATTTCCTATTTCCCATCCAATCATCAAGATTTTTCTTGGAGTGTGCTAATCAGGAGCTTTGTTTGATATAGATAGGTAGTTTATTCCAGTGTATGGGAAGTCTCTGGGACAGGAATCTATCCCTCCGGCAAGTTCTGTTTATTGTGGTGGCAAGGTTTAGGTCCCTAGAGCGTGTAGCTCGGAGGGATTGGGATTTCTTTAAGTGGAGCATGTCCAACAGCTCTGGGTTTGGCATAGCTTTGTATGTTAGGCAGAGATCACCTCTGAGTAAGCGATATGCGAAGGAGTAAAGCTGGAGTTTTTTGAGACGGTCTGCGTAGGGCATCTGTTTGAGGCCGGTAATCCTCTTTGTGAGGTATTTCTGTGGCCTTTTCAGTTGTTGTAGATGCCTTGTGAGGTACATACCAAAAGGGGCACTGTACTCTATAATGGGTCTAATGAGTGATGAGTAAAGGGGAACAATGACCTCTTTTTTTCTGGATGAGAAACCTTTTGTGATGAGGTGTGCCACGTAGAAGGATTTCCTGATTACTGTAGCGATGTGATTATCAAAGGAGAGACTACTGTCCACCTGTGTCCCAAGGTCTGTTATCACACTTTCGCTGTTAAGTATACTACCACCTATGTTGTAGTGCATGGGTACAGAGTTTTTACCAAAGGAGATGACAATGCACTTTTTGGCATTGAGCTTAAGGCCATAGCTTTGACACCAGGCATCTGTCTCAGTGAGGCCCTTTTGTAGGATGTCCACATCGTTAGGAGTTTTGATTATGGCTCCTAGTTTGCAGTCATCTGCGAACTTTGTTAGCCAAAGACCTTCTGTGTTAGCCTGTACTTTCAGAGAAGTAGATACCAAACAGGAGAGGACCCAGGACTGAACCCTGTGGTACTCCACTTGTCACTGGTCTGAAGTCGGATTTGGAGTCTGCTACTTTCACAATGTGGGTTCTGTCAGTGAGCCAGCTGGCAACCCATCTTGTGACATAGGGATTTATACCTAGTTTAGTGAGTTTATCTATAATTCCAGAGTGGGGGATGGTGTCGAAAGCCTTGGCAAGATCTAGATAGGCTGTGTGAACCACCTTACCCTTATCTACGGCTTTGGTGACTGCGTCAAAGAAGTCTATCAGGTTTAGGAGACATGATCTGCCTTTTACAAACCCGAACTGGGTGGGGTCCAGAGTTTGGAGATTACCAATGTCTTTCTTTATAAGTTCCATGATGATATGTTCCATGGCTTTGCAGAGCAGGCTCGTCAGGCTAATGGGGCGGTAGTTCCCGGGGTCCGTGGTGGCTCCCCCCTTGTGGAGTGGGATAACCGTCACTGTGCGCCATTCAGCAGACACAAAGCCTGAGGTGAGGCTATGACTGAACATGGTACTTAGGTGGGGTGCCAGTTCGTTCTGTAGTTCGTGTAGAACGCAGCCTAGGATGTTGTCAGGTCCCATGGATGCTGTGTTCTTGGCTTTGGAGAGTGTGGTTTTTACCTGTGCAACCGTGATTACAGGAACTTTATAAGTGATATAAAGCACACATACAGGTGTCTCTCTTTTACTTCCTTATTAATTAATGGAATCTTTATATGAAAAACTGGGACTTGGGTTGCAGCAGCACCGCTCTGTCATCTGTGACTATGTCACAAACCTGGCAAGGCAACTTCTAGTGTTCTATGATGTCCGTTTTTAAATTTTCTACAAAAACAAACTTTAACGGCCAACAAAGAATGTATTTATCAGTTTATTTGTACAATGTTGCAGTACAAGTCCCAGCTTTTCATGTAAAGATTCCATTAATTAATAAGGCAGAAAAAGAGAGACACCTGTATGTGTGCTTTATATCACTTTAATGCCCGCGGCAAGATGCAATCTAAAAATTTAAAACTGTGGATGATTTCCTACACTGAAAAGCATGATAAGAATGAAGCTAACCCTAGTTAATAAAGGGTGAGGTAAATTACTTTTATAAAAAATGCAAGATTTATTTATTTATTGATTGTCTTTTGTTTAATGGGAAAATCTAACTGGGCACACGTCCCATTTTCAGTGGTGGCCCAGAAAGAAAAACTCCACATACATATTTAAACAATGAACAATAAAAATTAATCATTTTAAGCATTACTTTGCAGGTAGTACACAGAGACAAATAGTAAAGACATCTATCATATATTTTAGAAGCTACATTATTTTACATAAGTCAAAAAGTGTTAACATGTAAAACCTGGAGATACAACAACAATAATAATACACACCGGTTCAGTGAATGTATACTGACATCAATGAGGTAAGTATATCACAAGAAGAGGAACAGAAAATCGAGGAGGAGGAAGGGTTTAAGCTGAAATAATCAAGAAAAATACAAGCAGAAAAAGTTCTGAGTGGAGAGGTTGAGTTAACAGTAGATAGGTAAGATGATGAGGTAGGTAAGGAAAGGGTATTAGTAGGAGAGGATTAAGGCAATAGGTTAGCTGGAGGAGCAGTAGTGGGGATGAAAGAGACATGAATAAGACAGGTGTAAGAGTCAGGGTGATTGACAGAGAGATTGACAATGAGAGAGAGAGCCAATAAAAAGGCAGTGAGACCTTAAAGACCTGTGTCTGGACAAATGGAATTAAGAAACAGAAAAATACTGAAGAAGGGTTTCTTAGCTCTAAGCACCCCTTGTTATTACAGAGAAAAATGAAGCCTCTAATAAGGTTAACTTTACTGGAGGGTGGAACTGTCCTTAAAATGTGAATAATGTATCCTTTATTGCACTAGCACAAACAAACAAACATATACACACACAAACAAATAATCAATGCAACTATCCAAAATGCTACTACAAATGCACCATCACACTGGTACACTTTACAAACAATGAAAAATCATATGGTAGAGTGTAAGTGAATAATGAAGTAAAATATCCAAAATACACAGCATGCACTTTTTGGGGGGATGATTCCATCAAAAAGCAGTACCATATTTGGGAAAAAATACTGTTCACATATTAAAAATGAAGAAGATCAGGAGTAGTAAAATAACAGTAAACAAATGTGTCCAGGATGTACTTACTGACTGTCCTCAAACATCCAAAAGGAATTTTGTTTTAATGAAAAACAAAAAAACAGATTTGAATTTTTCAATGCAGATGCATCACAATCAAACACACTGTAGAAAGAATATTGTAAGAAACTCTTCTTAATTGCCCTACAAAGAAGAGCTGATAGTGTACACTTATAGTATCATTAATTCATTTGGCAAAACTCACACTCTAGAAAAAAAGAGTTTTCAATCCATGACATACTTGAATGAATTCAAGCAAAAAGACTGTGTGAGACAGAGGTCTTCATAACCACTACAATTTTTGCTGACAGTATTAGTAACCTAATTACCAGTAAACTGACTGCTCTTCCCCACAAATAGTGCTACCCTAAAATATATTTATATTAGTTGGGGTGCCTCCACAAAATGCATGGCAGACAAATAGGTTCATAGGTAAGTACTTAGCTAGCTGCCTTGAGGGCCATTTTAGGCCTAGCCAACTTTCCTTCTGGTGCTTGAATTAACCAATCTCATTTTGTGTTAGACTGGCCTTACCTATCCCATGGTCAATAAATATATACATCATCCCTTGTGTGGGATTATACCATAGAAAATCTGAGTGGGATCCATGCCTGGGATAAAGCATTTAGGAGCCACCTCTGTCCATTAATAGTACAGAGGCACTCTTGGGGGAAAGTTTATGTTTCCCATTCATGGATAATCCAAGTCACACTTGAATATGGACAGGGATGAGCTTTGTTTTACGTGGATGAGGACAGGAGTCTGTTCCAGAACACTGGTAAGCTCTGTGAGATATACTTCACTGGTGATTAGTCTCTTTGTGGCAGTAACTTCCTCTATTTTGATTTCCTGCGTGCCAACTGGTAATACAGCATGTGACATAGGGGTTTATTCTCAGTTTATTTAGATTTTCTACTACTCCTGAGTGGGGGATTGTGTCAAAAGCTTAGGCCAAAATCCTTTGGAAAAAGGGTATCCAACTCAAGCAGAGTCTTAATCTTCACAAGTGCCACAACTCTTTCACTTCAAATTTTTCCGTATTTTATTTATTCTTTATTGACAGGATTAGGCTAGTGGCCTATTTTTCAGGGGAGACTCAAAGTGGTATTTATACTACTAAGGGAAATTTGACCAGGTTATCAGGGAAGTTCACCTAAACTTTTTGTTAGGTGCCATGGGACATATTACATCCATCTGACCTACCACCAGCTCAAGCAGATTTGAACCTCTGTTTAAACATCTTATGCGAAGGATGACACACTCGGGACTGCAACCCCCCCAACTCAAGCAAAGTCTTAATCTTCACAAGTGCCACAACTCTTTCACTTCAAATTTTAGTGGCCTATTTTTCAGGGGAGACTCAAAGCGGTATTTATACTACTAAGGGAAATTTGACCAGGTTATCAGGGAAGTTCACCTAAACTTTTTGTTAGGTGCCATGGGACATATTACATCCATCTGACCTACCACCAGCTCAAGCAGATGTGAACCTCTGTTTAAACGTCTTATGCGAAGGATGACACACTCGGGACTGCAACCCCCCATGCTGTACTTTGTGTGTGAACAGAATCCAGTCTTCTGCAACAAAAGCAAATGTGCTACCTGTTGTTCCACTGATTTGACATGTATATTTATGTTTTGTTAAATGGATAAGTGGGCTGGTCCATCAAACCATTAAATTTACAATCTAGGCAATGCAAAGTTGAATGCTATACAACAAACAATATGCGTGGATAGAGGGAAGAAACTGGAGTACCTGCCAAAAAAGTAGACTTCAAGCAAACAATGACCAAAAGTCACAAATGAGCCCAAACCCTGGAGTTATGGGGTAGAAATCTTAGCTCTGCGTCACAGTGTTGCCTCATATTATGGCAGAATTGATTTGTCAGCAAAAATTTCATAGGTTATGGTCTGCTGTAATCCAAACAGGTGATCACAGATATATGTCCATATATATTGATTAACTGAACACAGAAAACTTTTCAAGGAGCCCAGTCATAGAAAAGGGAAAAGGTAAGAAAGAGCAGAAATATCCTCTTTCCTGAAAGCCAGACTAAGCCATTTACTTGCCTCTGTGTTACAGATTCTACTACTTTATCCCATAAAAATGGAAAGAGGTGACTGAAAAAAACAAAATCCTTAACAAGGCTAAAAGGTTACACTCCATACGCATAAAGAGCGTCTCTTTACTATAGTCATGCAATGTGATACTTAATGCTCATCGGTACAATACAAATTCACGTTTTAAAACAGTATGTCTCATTTTAAAATGCACAACAAACTATAAAGTGGCAAGAAAATAGGGAGTGCGGCATCAGACCAACATTAACCATTCTACAACCTGCTGGGTTCGGGTTACCATACCCGCTGTTACTTTAGACTTACAAGAAGTTACATTGCTACATTAATATAATTTAGTATTATTTACCTAGAGTATGACTTCAAAAGTTCTTGGCACTGAATGTGTGACAGGCCATTCCAATGTGTACCTGTGAGGAACATGGTCTTTTTTTACACTCAAAATGAGGAACGTTCCTCGTTATGAGGTACGCTAAGCCCTGAAGGCCTCAATCGTTGTTTTATTTTTAACTGTAGCATTTCAAGTAGTAAATTCATCTTCCAAGACTGAGAAAATAATGTACTACAATCTATCATACTTGCCTGGGGGTTTGGGGGAGTAAATTCTATTATTGCATTTAAAAAGTATTCTAATTCAAGGAATACAATGACCGTGGTGGATTACCTCAGTCATCACGATTTGCACCTGAATGAGGTGCCTGCTAGAGTTTATACACGTTTACGACACTTTGTGCAAACCGGTTTCTAATACAATCCAAAGCAAGTTTGGCGCCGCGGTACAATGAGCACTTTGAAATTCCTGCTGAGTACCAGAATACAGTCTGAGCCAAAGTTTACAAAACACTCGTAAGTAGCTGTTAATCTGACTGAAATTACCATGTGTACGTAGAATATGGTTGGAAATGAAAATGCCAACCATTTCTGTCCTGCTCTGCTGTCTAAATTTAATATATGAATTTAAGCAGATTCATTAAAAAATGGGGAAAAAGTTGAATGTTGTACGCCTTTTGGATCGCTAGTAACGCAGGTTCCTTGAGGTAATTTAAGATTGTTATTACTTTCTCAACCACTAGCTTTTAATATGTACTTAAAGGAAGTGCCCATGGTTTACTTACTGACTGTACGACCGTACATACAGTGCCTTGAGGAAAATAAAGCGTTTTACAGACAATGTGCAGGTGTGTGGTGGCACTTAGTGGCTCCCAACAAAACTACAATTTCCAACAAAACCTAGAATACAACAGTGGGGAATCCTCTCTGAAAGCAGTGACTGAACACTTTTAAAAAATGTATTACTATACAGAGACTGCACGTTAAAGTAAAATAAACACACGCACAGTTAAGCATAGAAGAGTATACTAAAGTTGTTATAAAGCCTACTAAAATGTTATTACTAAAATTTGGTAATGTTTGTAAATGTATGTTGACACTGTAGCTCCTCCAAAGTGATTTTAAAGCCTTAGTTATGCTAAACAGAGAATGAATAAAATTATGTGCATTTAACACGATAAAACGGCCTTATTTCGACTTAATTAATGAGCGAGGTATCCTGTGCCATTTAACTGGCACTTTACGGCTTTTATCCTCCTTCTACAGTATGAAAGTTACTGTCCGTAGAGTGCAAAAGTCGATAACGCTCATATTCGTTCCCTTGTTTAACTAACTGTACCTCATGGCTGCTAGTGCAGAATAACAACACTTCTTGGGAATATTTTACGGATAGCAGAAAATATCAGTATGAGCACAGAGTGAAAGAGCCGTTTCAGGCTGGCCGACTAGCGGGACTCCTGCGTCACGCTTGCTCCCTCTAAAGTCACCACTAGGCGTTTGTGTTCTTGTTGTTGAGGCTGTTGCTATGGGAACCGTTTGTGTGGGAGGGGGAGGAGGAGGAGGGGCCTGTGTCTTAAAAGACGTTTGAAACGCTATGAGAGAATAGTGCAGTTCTCTAATGCTGTACTATCACAAGCGCCTTTATACCAGAGCTAAATTTAGGACTTGGGATCTGAACTACCTCCATCCTGAACGTGTTTCCTCCACTACTTTCAATTGGCCCGGCTTTCCAGCTGCAATATTTATAAGTTAGCCCCCTCTACCAATCACATTTCTGCACATGACTTGAAAACACTACTTAAAAATATCAGAAGTAAATTCTCACTCAGACCCGACTGAGATTTCCGAACAACGTGGACTAACTTCAAACTGGCAAATTATTGATTTTTTTTGCTTTTCTGGATAATTTTTGGGCGATGGCATCGAGTGGAGTTAGTCTGCCACCCATTTCAACGTTTGGGAATCACGGACAGAAACATTTTGAACATGTAAGTATACTTTATTATTAATGCATTTTGCGTTTAAGCAGAATAATTTAGTCCTATTTTAATTAATAACCTTAACTGTATCGAAGTTGTCTTTTTTAATTTACATCTGTTCTCCTATTTACTGTTTTATGCGAATATCTATTCAGCTGCTAATTGTTTATTCTTAAAATATTAATTTATTAAAATGTGCAAGTTTTAGTGAAGCTGATATAATTGTGCATTTTAATACTCGTCTTGCTATAACACTTTCCCTAAAATATTCATTTTTAATCTTTCAGAGGTGGAAAAGTGATTTGCCAGTGAAACCACATCTTCCCACCTGCGCTATGGTTGATATTCTAAATCAGGACATCTTGACAAGTTCATCAGCTTCAAAAAAGGAGGATGACGACTTAAACAGCGTTTTGGATTTTATTTTATCCAACAGCATATGTACTGACACAGCAGTAGTGACCCATCAAGAGAGAGACTACCCTTCAGCATCTACTGAAACTTTATTTCAGACAAGTAACTGTACAGAGTCATACAGTTTGCATGATCAGAGCTCTCCTCCTCCATATGGATCCAGCCTAATGTCAGAACTGCTTGCACCAGAAATTGATCCAAGTTACTGCCTTTCCAATGTGCAGGGAAGATTTCATTTTACTGCAGCCTTTTCCAGTCAAAATTTTGAAGACTGTATCAAAACAGAGCCAAACATGGGCAGTTATGGACCTGTTATGGGCATGGTACCACAGCCTTGTCCAAAAATTAAGCAAGAGGGTAACGTTTCTTGTATGATGGCTTTTGAACAACCAAGACTTGCACATTCACCACATATTAATGGAACTTTGACCCCTCCTCTAAGCCCTGATGACCTGTTGACTGTTGACTGCTCAGCACAGGTAATGTGCAACCCTCCCATGTCTTTCCCACAAAACTATCAGCACTCTGCTGGTTTCCCAAACCGGCTTCCTTACCAAAGTGCACCCCAATTTGGCTTATTTGAGGACAGACTTACCCTGCAAACATCTGCAAAAATGCTAACCCCTCCATCATCTCCTTTGGAACTGCTAGACTCTAAACCCAAGAGAGGTCGTAGGTCCTGGCCCAGGAAGAGAACAGCAACACACACCTGTACTTATACTGGATGTGGGAAAACATATACCAAAAGTTCCCACTTGAAAGCCCACCTCAGAACTCATACAGGTAAACAAAATTTTGTGATTATTTTTATTTTATTCCCAATTAAAATAAAAGATGCAATGGTTTTTTTTTTTTTTTTTTTTTTTTTATATACTTTGGATTTGCATACTCTGTTTTTATATATATATATATATATATATATATATATATATATATATATATATATATATTCTGCAGTATCAATAATATTCTGAAGCTCAGTTCTTGAGCAAAATGCAGTCTACTGTAAAATGATTACCGGAGCTACTAGAAAGTTTTTGTAGTTTAACTGAATTAATGCAGACTGAGTCTGGTCTACCTTTGGAGTGAAAGTGGCTGAGCTTGGCAGAAGTGTGCAAGATTCTTAACTGATTAAGAATTGTTAAAAGTTCATCAAAGAAAAGTAGGATTAATTGCTGATATTGTTAAAAACATTAGTCCAGATATTAATACTGTCTTCTCCAATTATGTTTCAACAGGTGAAAAGCCCTATCACTGTAATTGGGAAGGCTGTGGCTGGAAATTTGCCAGATCTGATGAACTGACCCGCCATTATCGCAAACACACTGGTCTTCGTCCTTTTCAGTGCCACCTGTGTGAAAGAGCTTTCTCCAGGTCAGATCACCTTGCTCTGCACATGAAGAGGCATATGTAAAGGGAGCAAACCTGAATAAAACCTGGACATTTATTTAATGGACCTCATTACACACAGACATATTTTGTGTGTTTTATTGCAACAATGTAGCTGGTACTACTTGGGTGAAAATCTGCAAATATAGAAACTTATAAAACTATTTTGCAGAACTGTATTTGACCCACAGGGGCTGGCCCTAAGCATCTCTTAAAAACTGGCATGGCATGGATTTCAACTGGACTGTCTAATGTCATTTTTTAAATCAGGGAAATTTCTGTGAAAGTATTATTTTTTTATTTATAAAACCATTTCTTGATTATGAGATTCACAAGCTCTGTCTACTGTTGCAAGAATGTTATTGTAACTTCTTTCTTTAATTTGTTGTTACTGTCTATGAAATAAGCTGTCAAAAGAAGCATATGACAACTGCCAAGAGTTCTACCCCTGGAAGGGTCTTTATGAATGTTACTAATTATGTGAATTATTTTTCTATGAAAATGGTCAGGGTAATTTTGTAACGCGTCCCACTGAGTCTTTCAAAAGCATTACATTCTTCAGATGTAATGTTCTGTGTTCCAGCCATGAGCTACACTAGTATTACGGGGCTAGATGTCTTGTACAAATGAATTCTGTTTTCATGCTTGAAAGTTTATAATAATAATAATTATGTAAATACTTTTGTATGATGTAAAAAAAAAGTATTGTATGATGTAAAAAAAAAGTATTGTATTTTAATGTAAGTATTAAAACAAATGAACTATATTTAGTCTGGTTGTGGTTTTTCCCTTCTGTAAAATCTGTCCACCTAAACAACTAATATGTTTGATTCCAGATGTTTTTGGCAGACACCTGCAATAACATTAAAAGAACATGGTTTAGAAGTATTTGGTATTCCTCTTTTTATCCTCCATCCATAAATGAGGTACTTGTGCTCATTAGATGGAGACGATAAATTTGCCTGACAGGAATTGAAACCAGGTCCCCAGAATGTTGTGTTCTGAGCTACAAGTCTGTGGGCTTTTTTTTTTTTTTTTTTCCTTCCTGAGTAAGCCTTTCTGCACACATTTCATTTTTGAGATACTTTAGACATACATTTCATTTTTGAGATACTTGAGACATACCATTTTGACATACTCCTGGCACAACTTCTGTATCTCTTAAAACTCTAATTTTTAAATTGCAACTTGTACCTATGTGAAACTTTGACAAATAATAAATGTATATCTTAAACTGTATATGATCTATAAACTTAATTTGTCAACGTTTGTTTTCATGCAATCAACTTTATTTTTTAATACTGTGTAAGGCATAATATTTCTCTACCTTTGGCATTCTGTTCGGGTAGCAACAAATATATATATGATGTCACTGTGGAACATTATACCCACAAGTATAACTAGACTAGTAAACAGCCTAACATCTGTGCAAATGGCTACCTCTTATGTTTATATACACACACACACACACACACACACACACACACACACATGCATACTTGCACATGAGTATGCAAAATAGTCCGTTTCAATGTAGCTTTTAAATCCCATATTGGATGCTGCATTTTTTTCATGCCTTGTTTACATGGTCAGTGGTGCTTCATGTGGACTACTCCAGGCATTTCAGACTTCCAGGAACAGGTAAACTGAAAATACTGTCCCAAAACAAAAAGAAAAGTTATGTACACACCACATCAATAAGATTAGATTTATTTGCATAAGTGATGTTTTAATATGATAATGCATAATAAGATGCATCATACAAAACTAGATATAGTTTTTCAAAATGTCATTTCATCTGCGCTACAACTTGGGACAGGATAGTTTTGTGGTAGCTAGACAAAGTCTGTCATATCTATGACCTACAGCTGCAATGAGGAATTAACGCTGTTCTGTGATAAGAAAATTGGTTATTGTCATGGTTTTTAAAAGGTAGGTGTTTCATATTCCACTAATCACTTTTCTCTTCTGGTTCTGTAACCCTGCAGCATGAAAATGAATGTTACTTTCTAAGGCAGCATTTCCCCATCTAGGTTTCCACCTACACATAATGAGAGATCTGTGTAGAAAGTGCAGTATAAGCATTTCTTACCATGAAACAGCTGCTTGAGACCCAGATTTAGTGTGTGGTTCACTCTTTCTGGGCTTAGTAGTAATGTTGGCCAGCTGTAGAGTAAGCTACCAGCGGGGAGTTCGCTATAAGTATCTGTATCAGATTTGTGTAATTGTGGTCAGTTAGTTTAGAACACTACTTTTTCAGACCTTCATATTTAAAAGAACACATTTTGCAAGCCTTGTCCTCTAAGAAATTGTTTTTGGTCAAGCTTTGTAAAATATGACTATTTTGCATTCATTTGTAAGAATCCCTGCTTTTCAGTAGCCAGTGTAAAAATGCCAGTAACTCATTGTCATATGGCAAATTCCATTTAATGTAAGATATCCACAAATATGTTCATATGTACGTCTTTGTTTTTCCTAGACTATTTTCTGCCCTCCTGCATTGCAAGTCCATAAGGTCATTTTTGTGCGTGTGTGGGGTAATAATGTTGTAGGATACATTTAGTATATTCTTTACTTTGTACAAATCAGTTGCATCATCCTTCCAGTTTCTATATCTTCTGCCCTCCCGAGACTTGCAGTATTAATCAGGTGATGATTCTGTTGGAAAAAAATTATCCTAACAAATACTATTTTTTTTACAAGTTGAAAGGAAGTGTAAACAGTATTCATGTAGGAATGATCATGAAATTTGAAGCAAATTCAAAATCAAATTAAATTTTGTAGGTCAAAATATTCACTGCTCTGTCTTAAGCACGTGTATATAGTGCAAATACATCACAATCTGTTCTTGTGAAAATATTTCTTATGGATAGATTCCATTTACTATAGTAAAAAAAAAACTACATTATAGTGTGGTCAGTATGATATCTTATTTTTTGAATGTCTTATAATGACTTCCTTCTTAATGTAACAGACATTTCTCCCTTAAACTTGTAGAAAAAAATTACAAAACCAAAATTACAAAACCATTAAGCGATATTGGAAGCCCTAGTATCAGCCAAACCTGAAGATAAAAATCAGTGCTAGAGTTTGTGTTCCAAACAGAATTTATGAAAATAGATTAAGTAATATAATGGACATCATGCGGCGGGGGTGGGGATACATAGGTCAATACTTTCTAATTGCTTGAAAATGTATTGTTAATAGTATATATGGAATACTTCATGTGGCATTAGTTTTTGGGTATTTGGTCATTGTTTCAGTATTTTACTTTTGTTGCATATGCCTTTCTTAACCAACTTTGCAAGAGAAACTTTTTCACTACTGTATACTATAGCTGATGTATCCTTTACTGTTGCTTATACTGGTGGTATTATGGGGGGGGGGGGGCTTGGCAGGATTCCACCTGACGTGAGCACAAGTAGTTGTAACTGTGCAACCATTTACTACATTGGCTACACAGATGTACTTTAAATAGATGACCATACAGTTTTTCAAGCCACTGAGGCTTATAATATACAATTCTAATAGCTCAACTTTTTTTTTTTTTGCTTTTACATAAGTCATTTCTACTTTGATATCCTACACCTTTTATTTAGTTTAAAATCAGCAACAGCCCTCGTGTGCATGCTTTGATGGATACATATACAATTATGAGTGCACACATTTCTGTATACTACAAAATGTATAGCTATATTTCATACAATTAGCAGTGCAGAACCCATCTTATTTTTGCACTGCAAATTACTAAACTAGCTTTTATACTATAGTCCTTTCACTGGTGATGGCTAATGGACATCAGCATAGCATTTCCTTCTGCACGTCTGCAGTACAAGTCATAAATGAAGACCGATCGCAGGGTTTTAGAGAGTGCAGGTGACATGCAGCTCTGACAAACTATTCTGCTGAAAGTATTTTAAATGATTGGCTTACAACTGCACTGATATGACCATCATAACTCAGAAGAGGACAGGAATATGTGTCAGCATAAGTGGCTTATAAACAATGTTGTCATTTTATTAATTTTACCAACAAATATGACTGATATTTTAAGCCTGTAGATGATATTACTTCAGAGATACTAGCAAAAAGTATGCATATAAATGGTAGATAAAAATGTCTTTCATTAACCAGTGCACTGTACTGCAGTATGCTGTGGTAATTGTCTACAGTAAGCACCTATAATGCTATTTTTTGATATGTATATTAATTCTCAGTATTGTTTATGGTACAGATACACTACTTCCTTAGGTTCCTTTGATGTCGAAAAAAACACTTGAAGGAGTAGAATTTAACTGTGCATTTTAGAAATCTTCCTTCGCTACAGCTTCAGCTGTAGGTTCACACCTGAAAGTATACAGAAACCACTTGAAATACATTTGTCAGAAATCTGTAATTGCTGCTGTTTTCATAGTACAAACATTAAAGACATTTGAGTCATGTTTTATTTAGATGTCTGAACCATGGTTAAAACTTTCTAGTTACTACTTTGTCAACAGCAGGACATTGAGGGTACAAGTTTACAAATAGCTCTTTAGGTTCTATGTGATTCAAAGAACCTCGGGTCAGTACACATAACAGGGGTGATTGCTCACCTTACCCCTATTTTTAGTCAGAACTACTTGTGTTTTATAACATGAGATATATCCTCTCTTACGCTCAGTAAAGAGTGCTATAAAGATCAAATAAAGTCTCTTCTCCCACACATACTGTACAAACAAAAGTACGACTTTTCACACAGTAGATAGGAAAAAAAAACAAACAAAACAGCATGTGAGCCACAGAGATGTGTTCGGTGATATAGCTGATCACAGCAATGCTTTGCCACTTATTTTCATCTCTAAAGTGCTATCAAGTGGCTATTTTATTCATAAAAATAAATGAATAAAGATTACAAAAAACTTATGCAATTAATATCAACCTTATATTTTTATAACCTTTGAATATTATTTTGTTTTGTTTTAAAAATGTCAGCATTTCAAAATGTATTTATTTATTCACAGATATGTTGATAAAAATCTGTATATAAAGCTGGAGTGCAGGCAGTCCGCACACCACTGCTTTAACTAATTATAAGAATGTCTTAAATGATTCTGACATGTAAAGACTCAAATTTCACCCAACAGAAACATAGCAATAGTTATGCATATTGTGTCCTAAACTCATATGAGTGTGCACTCACACGGAGTGGTAAGACATTGCAGTCTGTATGAGTGCTTGAAAGAACACAATGTCTAGGCTTTACTTCATACCCAAATCATTAAACCGTTCTACATCTGTCATTGTATATTTTTTCTTAAACGTATCACGGTAAGGGATGCCCAGCTGTATAAGTCAATACATGAAGATAGAGTTGGGGATTACTGTTGTGCCTCAGATGAAACAGACAACATGATGTGTGTGTGTGTGTACAATTGGGAGGATTACAACAGTACATATATCCATGCAGCACTTAAAGAGGACATTGTAATAAAAGTAAAGAATACAGTGCATAGGGAATTTGTATCATGCATACGAATTCACATCTAAATGGGCACAACCAAACAGTTATGATTCTTTTAAAAAATCCGCAAAACTAGTGATTGCTGTCACTGGGCAACATTTCTCCCCAAAGTGAGGTGTAAGGGTTAGTTGTAAAATTTAGGGGGTGCTACATCAAGATGCATAGGGTCATGAGGGGCTTTGTCCTCCCAAAATTGTTATTTTATTTTTATATCAAAAGAGATTTTTCAACAGCTGATTTCATCTGAAAGCTGCAGCCACTGGAGTCCTTCAAGGAATCATCCTAAACATGTTTGACAATTGTGTAATCTTGGCTGTGAAGGTGGGTGGCCCCACTAAAAACCCACAAGTGGATACTGTGGCTTATTTACATTACTTATATCAAAACAATGCCAGTTATCTAGTGCAGAAAGTGTTTTTTTTTTTCAGTACAAAAAATAAGTTGAAACTTGCTGTATAGAAAAAAGTTCACCTAGCCAGTGAGTCTAAGCCAGTTTATACAGCAACAATATTTTGGTCACCATTTTATTTTATTTATTTTTTTACTGTCTACCTAGCTTATAAAAAAAATTCTTCCAGCGAGAGAGTTAAGGCATTAGCCACTTCCCTGGCATCCAGCTGATGTACTTTTTGGATGGGGCATTTTCAAAAGAGGCAGTTCTGAGTTAGTCATAACTGAAACTGCAGAACAGAAAAGCAACTTTTAGGGTTTCTCCATCAGTGTCTGCTAAAAGGTGATGACCTCCACCATTAAGGCGGTCGGAAGGGGAGGAGGATAGAATTATTTTGACAGAAGAAAACATACCTAAACTAGCTAAAGCCATTTATCAACTCTATTGCTGTGCATTCTGTCCAACTACGCATATGAAGAGAACAAGCCAAGAGCTGTGGTTGTCTCCTAGGAATGTTTCCAAGCTGTTGACTCTCCCCTGAATAGTCCTACTTTTAATTTAAGCAGTACAAGACCTCCATCCATACACCCCCTTTGTAAATGATGGCAGCAACGACTTAACAACATATTGTAACTTACTAGAAGTGAGTTATGATTGCAAAATGGAGACCACAACTCAAATGATGATGGTAGATTGACATACACCAACAGAAGCCACACAATAACATTATGTAATGCTGAGTACAATAAGCAGAGCTTAACTTGACCAACAGGTAAGTCTCAAGGTACCAGAGCACCTTAACGTCAATCTCAAAGGGGTCATGCAGATCCCTGTAGAAAAGCAGCTCCTGCGTTTCAGTGAATGATCCTTTTGGATGGTAAAGCTGGATTTATTAGCACAAAGGCCAGATTAAGTCTGCACTAAAGCCACTTATGGAATATGCCAGCAACTCCACTCTAGGTGCTGTCCAGGACAAGCTAGTTCCTAGAGCGAGAATAGTCACCTACCTAAAGTGCAGGACAGAATTAAACTTGAATACCACTTGAACAAGATACTAAGGTTAGCTGTTTTATAAGTGCAATACACTATCCATGGGGTGTACAGAGATAATAGAGAGGACTTTCTAGGGTCACAATACATACATGTTTCAGGACAAAAATACAGAATTCTTCCCAATAATTCAGTGAGAACAAGCTTCTCTAACTCACACTATGAAATGTACTTTCTTTCATAAACACAGATGTGGTACCAGCAATTGCATTAGAGACACCAGAAAGAGTTTTTCAAATGCATCCCACTGTCTTCAGGTAATACAAGTGTATGTTTAAGCCATTTGTATGAGATAGTTAAACCCCAGAAACACACTTGAACTTGGTGGGATAGATTTGTGCCCCAAAGACTCCACCGTCTGTGGAACAGACTCCCTCTCCATGTCAAGCAGAGTACCTCTCTACCCCTCTTTAAGAGGAACCTGGACGACTGGATGGGAAACAGAAAATATACCCCTGGGATCCCACCTGTATGCCTGCTGGACAGGGGAAACAGATGCTGACTTTGAGGGAACATGGGTTAAATTCTTGGCTAGGCTTATAAGGGCTTCTGGGCCATTAGCCTAGCATCATCCTATGAACCAAAATATGAATAATGGTTCCTCTGTGCTTTTTCAAAACCCTTCACTGAAGCTTTAAATTGACACCCACTAGATTGTATTTAACTTGCACACAAAAGTCAAGCTGACTACTACACTAGACAAACGTGTAGAATCTTCTGTTAAATGTAATGTTTGTTCTTGTTTGTGACAGCTTGCTAAATAATAGGGTGTGTTGTCAACTCACATCAGTAAGTCTTAGGTAACCTAAAACTTAACTGAGTAATGTTGTCCAATATTACTGTTCCACAGTTTGTGTTTCCCATGACAGCTTCACTTTCTCTGTAATTTATTTTTGTTTTAACTTTATATGTGGAATTGTTAATTTCCAGTAAAAAATCATATTATCCATTAGAAGAGTTTCACAGAAGTAAGCAGTAAAACAGGAGAGCAGAAGCTAGTGGGGCAGAAGAGGTGGATAACCAAAGGATGACAGTTAATACTCAGGTTTGTAATTTGTTTTTGTTATGAAACCGCCTAGGCGAGCCCTCCTTATTTGAACAGCATCCTGTTTGCAAACAGTTTTAGAGCTGATACAAATGAAGCATTAATACATTCTGCTGACTCAAGATGTCATTGTCCTGAAGCAGCTATAATGGTATTTAAGCCTGCAGACTCCCATTCCCACTTTGTTGTTCGAACCACAATACCAAATCGATCATTTAAATAATAAAGGAAAACAGAGTATTTGTGTCACAATATGACAAGTATCACAACTCCATACAAAGGGGATTTCCATGAACACCGTGTTTTAAACATATATACAGTCTATTGACATATATGTCTTCATACCTGGAAAGCAAACTGTTGTATTAACAGGTGTACATATCTATTTACTGGTGCTTTGGGAATAGTCAGGAGTTCACAAAATTATTTTAAATAAATAGTGAATTAGATCCAGTGTAATCGAGTTTTCACTTTAACTTGGGATGAAAGCAGAAGTTAAGCGATATATAGCATCTTTTTCTCCTGTTTCCATCCTAGCGGATTTCATTTCACCAACCTGTAAAAGAGTCAACTGGAAGACAGTACAGTACTTTGAATAAAATGTCAGACTGCGCAAGTATTGCCTGACAAATAAACCCAGTCAATAAAAAGGTAAATTAAAAATAAGTAATCATGACAAACTGCTGTTACATGATTTTAATGTATATCACAGGAGTTCAGACCTTAGCAGGCAAATGACACAGCACCGCATGAAGGTTGATGAGTAAGCAAAACGTGGAGGACCTCATAGGCTGAGTATAAGGGTGGAATGTTAGCTAGACAAGAGGGCACAAAAGGTAGTAGGAAATGGAGTTCACTGAGATGAAAGGATGCCAGCCAAAGAGGTACCACATGGGTCAGTCAATGAGGTACCCCAGGGGTCAGTACAAGGGACACTCGTTATATTTGTAAGCAAGAACACATCTAAGATGCAGAAACACAGGAACAGATGGAGCAGTCTGCGGGGGTAAGTAGCAGCAAAAAAAGAGGAAAGGGAATTGAGACTAGTTATCGCACATAGCCCAAAATTAACCAATCAGTGTTGCAGATTAGCAAGGTGTAGGATAATATGATGTCTACGTGTGATATACAGAAAGAAGAAAATGTAAGTTTCAATCTCTCTCTCTCTCTCTCTCTATAAGCAGCAGGTAAGGTCCTACCTAGAGTAAGGTATGTGGTTCTGGAGACCTAATCAACACTGTGGCATAAACTTGACAGAGGTAAATCAGAGAAGGGCAACACAAATGGCAGACAATGGGTGCCAGAGCCATAGAATGGCAGGCTTTACAAGTCTAATATGCAAAATAATAAATAAGGAAATCAAAATGTCAGGAAATAGACTTTGAAGTACCTCAAGGTATAAGGAAGCATTATTTCACTAAAATAGTGATACATGAGTCAACCGATCTTTCTTTATATGCAGTGACTGAATTCAAGAAGGCACAGGACATGTATAAGGCCATTATTGGATCATGGCAGATAAGCTGTTAAATAAGAAGAACTATCTCTTTCTCCAGTAAAAGTTGTGCAGACTAGGTGGGACATCCGGTACTTACCTGCTGTCATTATCTGTGTTACTATGTAGTGTAACATGGCTGAAGCAGTAAGGTGACGACCTCTGTATTCCTGGGAAATACTGCATTAAAACAATTATGCATTCCAAGCAGGCACTTTTTGCATTTAAAATGAGTATGCTACTTTTCTAAAAGGAAGCAATATAGATTTAACAGCTCATCCAATTTTATAATTTAAGACAACATTAGGTGTTGTTTCATTGTCAGAGTGACCTGTATATCTTAATTTGTAAATATGCATACACATCAGTTATATCACAGCATACTACAGCACTTTGAGTAACAGTGCACAGTTTTGTGCAACACCCTTAATCCTATCCATTTTTTGTGACATTATTAGTGAATTCTTTCATTTATCAATATTCATGGCTGTAAACAAGTAATTGTTGACAGCACTGATCCAACAATCATCAAAATCAACATGTTCCAATAAATGAAAGGAAATGTAGAGGTCAAGCTACTTGCAAACGCTCATACCGTAGGTAAAGTTAATGTCTTATTTGAGCTTGTACTCTGAGAGTTTACAGTTCTGAGCTCACACAGAACTGCACAGACCAGTAAAGTAACAAGGATATATTTATATTCTGAAATAGAGCAAATACAAAGGGGATTTCCATAAACCCAGAATTATAAACAATTGTTAATACTTTAAATTAACACTCTGACAGCTGCCTAGGTGCATTTGTGTAAGCTAATAATGTTAACAAATGCACTTGTATGGTTATTGCCTTTTTGGGGAGTTTTTCCTTGTGTAATTTTCAGCAAAGAGACCCTGTTATGCTTTTACTTGTGTGTGTGTTGCAATTCAAGGGTGACCACAGTTTTCACAAAGAAGCACCATTTGTTTGAAGGAAGTAGCACTTTGACAAAAATGCAGTCCCTCCTCCCCTTTAAAGGTCAAATTAGTTAAAATGGTATTCTCTTTTCTGGTCTAAAAGCATTTGATAATGTTTTAGTCTGTACAACATAGCCCACTAGGATGCAGTGTAGGACACATTAACAAAATACAAGCAAACAACTGACCGTTGACATTATGTTCAGTCTCATTCCATTACATCCTAATCATATTCCTGCAGGATGTCATGTTACTTTCTGACTTCTTCCATTATAACTAGCTCTGTTACTTATTTATTCATTTATTTATTTATTTATTGCATTTGTTTACCGGGATAAGTCCACTGGGCCTAAAAGAGCCCATTTTCAGTGGAGGCCCGGGGAGAAAAGCTCCAACGAGATACAGAAAAAAATATAAACATTGATTAGTACAGAAGCAGAAACAGTGTTGCAGATAGTAAATATAGCAACATATACAGAATATATACATAAAAGCAGGAATCTAGTTTGTTTGATTACAGAAATATATACAGAAAATATACATTAAAGCAGAATTCAATTAATTCAATCAGATTGGTATAAACAGAGATCAGTATTATTGTACCAGAATCAACAAGTAAAGATAAAAATAAATATGGAGAAAATATCAGTTACTAGTAGCAAAAGACATAGGAGTTTAGCAATCATATAAGGAGAGTGAAGAGGTTAGGTTATAGAGCAGGAACATAGCCAGGAAGAGTTGAGATGATTTTTCAGCATTTGATTGAAGGTGGTGGTGCTGCCTGTGTTTCTTATAGAAGGCAGAAGTGAGTTCCATAGTTTGGCGACAGTGAAGGAATAGAAGAGTTGACCAGCAGGTAAGGCGGGCTTATCTACTTTTAGAAGTAGATGATTTTCAGATCTTAGATGCCTGCTGGAATGGTATTTGGCAAGTAGAGTTGAGGGAGCAGGACAGTCTGTGGGTCTGTAGATTATTTTGTGCACAGTAGTTAGTTGGGTGAATGAGAGATGGTGGGGGAGTTCCAGCCACCCTAATTGTTTCAGTGACTTACAATGGTGGGATGGGAATGATTTAGTTTCCCCTTGCACAGTCTAGCAGCTTATTAATGTTTATATGTGTCCTAACAGTTAAGTACTCACATTCTGTTTAGCAAAAAAAATGTAATTATGTATGAGTTTAATATTGATACTTACCGTAGGATATTTGATAAGAAAAACTAAACTACAAAAGGATTAAGCTTTCAGCTTTGTATTATAACATAAAGCAATTTCTTTGTATGAAACGTGCAGACTAAACTGGAAAATGTAGAATGCAATTGTACACTAGTTACATTCTCATCAAATCTGCAAATCACCAACATTTGCAGAAATGTAGCAGAAGTCAAGAGAACTCCATCTGATTTCCTCAACCTCCATGAAAATATTGTTTGATGTGCAGGAAGCCATATAACCTTTCCAGTGCTGTTAGATTCACTCAATAAATAGACATTTTCTTGTGGTGGTCTAAAAATCACTGAATTTGCTGATGAAGGCTTGAGATTTATGCATATACTCTTGTTTTCCATTACACTATAACAACCCCCAGACCACTGTCCTTTCCTTGTTTTGCACTTTAGCTGTCTAAATGTGACAGAACTTGGTAGTGAAAGGTTGTTATAAGGGTATACAAAATGCAGTAATAAGGGCCAGGTGTTGGCACAGATTTATGATGCAGGGCACCATTCTAAATAACATTAAATTAGTTCCGCGGTATGATGCTAAATTAAATCCCAACACGCACAACTAATATGTGCAAATAATCTCTGGGCAAAACTGTGTGCAAGGTGAGACACGGGAGCTGACTGATGCATTTAGAAGATTATGTAGAACTAACAATTTAGCATAAAACCAGAACAGATAATCAAAGAGAAGAGTGTAATCAAATTAAATTATTTACATTGTCTTTCCTTAGCCCATCTCCACACAAACCTTTGGCTTCACTACTATATACTGCCACTATTTCTTGTGCACTATTTCAGTCACTCCCAGGTATCACCATTTACCACCTGTGTGTCACAGCCACATGGCAGCAAGAGCTTAGTTCACTGCTATTAAGGACTAAGCAGTGAGACACAGCACAGAGGGTTCTGAAGTTAGATCCTTCTGGACTATTAAATAAAGTGACCTGCTTATCACAGCATTTTGTGCAACAGGTACAGCATGAGGGGTCAGGTGAGTCACTTACTATGGCATAAATGTATATGTCTATACTATACAAGCCTACTGTGGCACAAATGTATATGTGAGCCTTATAAATACCTACTGGATGGGGCAGCATTGTACATGTGAGCCCTATAAACACCCACTGGATGTGGCATGTGTGTACATGTGAGTCTTATAAATACCCAGTGGATGTCGCATGAGTGTGCAAGTCAGCCCTGTAAACATCCACTGGTTGTAGCATGAGTGTCATGCAAGCATTATAAACACACTATTTGAGGATGGAGTATACACGTGAGATCTGTAAA
Organism: Protopterus annectens; assembly: GCF_019279795.1. Classification (NCBI taxonomy): domain Eukaryota; kingdom Metazoa; phylum Chordata; order Ceratodontiformes; family Protopteridae; genus Protopterus; species Protopterus annectens. Next base: position 144,392,063 of record NC_056747.1, read on the forward strand.
CACACATATTACTTGTGGAACAAGTGTGTATGTGAGCAATAAAAACATCCACTGACTGTGGCATGTGTGTACCTGTGACCCTACAAATACCCACTAGCTGTGGCATAACTGTACACGAGACCCTACAACTAACCACTAACTGTGGCACAGGAGTCAATGTCAGTCCTACAAACACCCTCCAGATGTCATATGTGTGTGTATGTCAATTCTAAAAATACCCATTACCTATCACATGAGAGTCCATTTTAGCCCTATAAACACCCTTTAGTAGTCTCATGAGTGTGTATATGAACCCAAGAGACACCCACTAGATGTAACACGAGTATGTATGTATGCATGCATGTATGTGAGACTAACAAAAGCACACTCTTTGTGGCCAGAGTGTGCACATGAGACACACATTCACATTACTTGTGGCATTAGTGTGCATGTGTGCCCTGCAAACACACACTGGTTGTGGCATGAGGAGATATGTGAGCTGCATAGACACCCACTAAATTCCTACAGCTGGTTTTACACTTTCTTTGCCCTTTACAAGTATAAAATATTACAGAGGTGTCATTGTGTCTCTCATCCACCTACAGAAAGGTAACCAGGAACCCTGGCACTGCACACAATGCCTAGTCAGCTCTATTAAGGATCACCAGTAATGCAGGCCTATGGTTCACAGCTGTACCAGTGTGAAACCTGCTCTGTGTCACTGAAGTGATTTACTGTCTCTTCCCCCCCCTTCTTCACACACATTGTACATGTACAGGTGTGCACACAGAGAGAGATAAGCACACTGACACATGGAATTATTGCAGAAACAGTATTACACTGAACAAATACATTAGTAGTTAACTATGGTCAAGCACTGATGTTCCAGCTCTTAATTAGATAACTTAGTACCTGATGTATGCATTTGCTGTGAAAATGTTAATATACCATATTAATTTAAAATTTAAAGAAGACTGTTTAACAAGTCACTGCAATATCACAAATGTCAGCTGTCATCAAAGTGCTGTTTTATGCACTTTGCATAATGCTGTTCTTTGTCAAAATTCTGTAAAGAAAAACAGAAATATATCACAAAACCTTAATAACAGAAAGAGATAGCAGAAAATTCTAAACTGGTTGCCAGTAACATTTCCTTAAACTTTATAAACATTTATTGTAAGACGTACTGTTCCTGTGAGTTATCTGAGGGAGATACAGTTAACATGTTTTTCATCTCTGCATAACATATCCTGCTGAAAATTCACTTTTTATGATTGCTTACCACTTCTAAGATGCCTTGATATTATTGGGTTACTTCATACTCTGTAAAATTCTACAACGTATTAGTATAGTTATATCTAACCTTGTTGTTTCTAATCTGTTGATCAGTTCTTATTGGCACTTCCTGAATCACATGTACACCCCCCCCTCCCGACAGGCAATGAAACCACTTACAAGGCAGTAACTCTCTATCTCTCTCTCTCTGTACCTTGTACTATGAAAAATTGGACTGTGCTGAATCCAGCCAAATCTCAATGAGGGATGATCAGTAACTGTAAACAAATATGGAGTATCATTATAGTTGTTTGTTTTCCACTTTTCTAAAAACAGAATGAAACAACAGGAGTATATATGGAATATCATCAGTCATATTTATTATTTAAAATAAGAAACACTTTGAAGTGACACAAGGATAGGTGATGCATGTATAATCTCTCCTTATATGCACATAAACAAGGAGTCTAATGACAAAAACATGCTGCACCGAATTAAGGGTGAGATGCAGGTTTTAGATGTCAAATAAAACATCTTGTAGTTGGAGCAGAGGGTTAAAACTGTGATCTGTAGTTCCTGTTGTACAGGGTTTGATTCCCACAGCCCTCACTTGCCTACTATGTGACCCTGGGCAAGTAATTGAACCAGACAGTGCTTTCAGGTCACCCCTGAAATTACTGCATGCCCGGTGGGCCTACCCAGTTAACAAAACGGGTATTATTATAACAGAGTGAATGCAGGTTTTAGGGAAGTGGTCCATAAATGAAGTAGGCAAAATAGACATGAAGTAAATGCATTAATGTGTTGGCATGTGCAAGCCAGGAAACATTATTTGTGTAATATTTGCATTGCAGGGAGATGGGAAAGGGAGGCAAGAAAACACGTTGTAGATAATCTGACAATCAAGTGATGTGAGACTTCGTAATATGTAAGGGCATTCAAATCTAGGTTGTGTCAGTTACGTTACATAAGACTACTGAAGTAAGTGTAAGGATTCACCAGATGGATAGCCATTACAGATACATGCAGCTGAGTAACTCATTAATGGTATGAGGAACAAGGCTGAGACTTTATCAGTACCCTGTGAGTGAAAAAGCATTTGCTTCAGTTGTACCATAAAACAAAGAATGCACTCATTAAAAATCAAAACCTAAAGTTCTGAAGAGAAGATTTTTTTCATAGAGTTCACAAAAAACAGTCGGTCCGTGGACCATAATAACCTGGCCAATGACCACTCTCATGCATCATCTATTTCTACCAAGAGGGTAAAACAAGTCAGGCCTGAGAAGAAATTAGAGGTGCCAATCCAATGGTCAAGCTTTGTTGTAAAATAAACTGTTTTATATGTAATGGAAGATTATTTCAGAGATGGGGGAAGGGATAAGTTATAAATATGTCCCTCTGGTGTATCTTAGTTATTTGCTGATGGAGATTTAAGTCTTTAGTTTGAGGATTTGTGAAGCCATTTGTTTTGTGGAGGTGTAGAAAATCATGGAGAGCTGGACAGACATAAATCAATCACCTCAAAGGAGTCTGTAAGAGACGTACTATATGAACAGAGCTCCAGTCCTGTTTTGGTAACTCCCTGTCTTTGGTCCAGTAACTTATTTTTTTAGGTAGGAACCTTTGGCATCCTTCTAGCTGTGTGATATTTCTGGATAGACACAAACTATTAGGGGCCATTACATTGTATAATTGGTCTGATCTGGGCAGAGTACAGATGAGCAATAACTTCTTTTGACCTGAATGCGAAACCTTAAGTTATTAATTGGATTAAATTTAGATTTCCTGATTACTATTGATTTCTGGAGATCAAATGATAATGAGTGGCCTACAAAGGTGCCAAGATCTCTGACAACTATATTAGGTTAGTATGGGGTGCTGGCTGTATTGTAAGCTACTGTCAATATTTTTCTTTCTTACAAAATGTAACAGTGCTATATTTCTTAGCATTGAATTTAAGCCCATTTCTAATACACCATTCATTTGTATTGTTTAGCCCTTTCTGTTTATCATATGCTGAGTGAATTTACTTAACCAAATGCCTGGTTTAGTACATGGTGAAAAGAAGAGATCCCAGTACTGAACCCTAAGGAATATTACTAGTCATTTTTTTTTTTTTTGCTTTCTGAGATGGCACTTTCTACTTTAACATTTAACCTCTAAAAATAAAACCACATGCAAAAAAAAATACATTATTATTCCCTTTGGCAAAATGGAATTCCTTACAAAATATAATATTGACAGCGCCACCCTGACTTCCAACTTAGTGGTGTGAGACTTGGGAACACAGGTCCATAGCAATCTGAACTTTGACCACCGAGTTTCCACAGTGGTAAGGAAAGCCTTCTACGTGGAGCACCTCATAAGCATTGGCACAGCATCCAGATCAGGGGATGTTATAAGTCCACTGTACTTGACCCTCATCAGACCACTAATAGAGTTTAATGTACCCTTTTGCATGTACATCACCAGACACCTGCAGCAGCTGGAGAGACCTCAGAGGTTTCTCAATAAGAAAATACAGGGACTCCAAACCATGACCCATGTGGACAGGGTGAAAGCCTGATCACTTTACTGAGATGTGGCTTGTGCCTGGCCTATAGGGCAATCTGCAACAGATATGTCTCACAGAGAATGCTGATTCTCTGGAATAGACTCGCTAGTCACATAAAACAGAGCTCCTCAGTGACCCTATTCAAATACAACCTATATAATTGGATGAGAGACCACAAATTTTCTCCTGGGGTGGCACTCATGTCCATCATGGACAGGGGTAGCCAGTGTTGATCATAAACCTGCTCTGTTCTTTTTTTGGGTTGTATGCACAACAAATTTATGAACAAATGGGCATACCTGGGATTAGTATAGCTAGGCTTGTAAAGGCTCTAGGGCCACTAGACTAGTAACCTCCTATGAACTTATGACCTACTAATCAAAAAACAAAGAAAAAACAGACCAACTCAAAACAAATTTGGCAGTAACAGAGAGCGATTGGTCCAAGTAGTAAATCAAGAACTTTTAATAACCACACAAGTATAAAATAACAAATAAAATAAGCACTTTCATTCCAATAATAAAGACCTTCATCAGACAATCATTTCAAATAGTCCTACCCTTTTTACACCATTCAAAAATATTCTAATTGGTTCCCGGACAACTACCCCTCCCCTCAAAACATGGTATTTAACAAACCAAAATCAAGTTTAAAAAGACTTGCTAAAAGTTCAATACACAGCATAAATATACAACCTATTAAACCACTATAAAAACATTTATAACAAATTATTCTTTTCCAAAGGTTTCAATTTCAATAAACAAACAAACAAGCATGTTCATTTAATCCCTGCAAGCTATCAGCATTTAATGTAAGCTAAAATCCAGAAGAAGGACAAATCAAGACAAAACAAAAAATGTACTAAAACCATGAAACCAAATTTTAATAACAAACACAAATAAGCGCTTTCTTTCTACAAAGTTATAAGTAATATTTTGTTAAAATGTCTGGGCAATTTCATTAAAACATTTGTAGGTTTTTTTTGACCATGTAACTGCAGAATAAATATTATGTTGTAAAGAAATGTGGAGGGACATAGAGGATAACAGAGCTATGATGAATGTTGTTTCTTGGGAATGAGGAACCACTCTGTAGGAAGATTAGACAATCAGACAGAGGAAATGGGGCAGATTTTAAAGGGAATTCACAGAGCAGACATGCATGGATAAGGTTTATTCCATGCAACACATAAACCTATATTGTCTCAGATAAGATGTAAACGAATTACTGCCTTCTTAAAAATAAATAAAGAGGAAAGAAATGAAGGCAGATTCATGTAGACTGATAAAGGAAGAAAAAGAGACAAAGATCGACGAATAAGAAATTTTATTTATTTATTTATTATTTGTTTACTGGGAAAGTCCGACTTGGTACAAGTCATTTTTCAGCGGAGGCCCGGGGAGAAATGCTCCAGATGCATGTCTTTGAAATTAATGGACAAATTAATGTTGATTAAACATGGATGTTAAATTATTAACAAAGGTTATTAAAAGAATGTCAGAATTTCAGCCAGAATTACTAAACCAGAATAAACCTTAGTGTTTGGAGGGATATTTTTAAGAGTTTAAAAAGTTAAGCATTCAGAACTGATGAATATGATTAATGGGTAACTAATACTTTTTTTTTTTTAACTGGGTGAGTGAGTATGTCTTTTTTAAGATGAAGTTTGACAGATTATGTGAAAACACAAAATATTTGAATACTGGAAGGGAATTCACCCAGTGAATGAAGAACTTGGTTTGAGAAGAGGTAAGAAGGGTACTTCTGAATGGACATTTGGAGCCTAGTATAAGAACTAACAGAAAAGTAAAATGGGGCTGTCCAGTGGAGGAGCTCTTACGGTATCTCAGGAAGTTAATAATCTTCAGCAGTCAGTCCTTTTAGAAAACTGATATTTTGTGGTACTGGGAGGTTGAAGTTTTATTAACTTTTTTGCCCCATGTCTGCTGAACATTAAGCCAACAATCAGATGAGGTCCATCATTCAGTCACCCTGATGAAATCAGAATATTTTATTTATTTTCTAACCCTTCCCATGGTGGTAAAACGACCATTTGTGTCACCACAAGAGCATCCACCAATGACCTGGACAACATGTTTCCCACACTGGCTCCCCACACCATGAGCCTAACTCTCTAGTGAAGGCTCTTTGGTTAGAGCAGTGGCACAAGCTGGATGGGAGAAACCATGTCTCAACCCAAGACAGGTATTCTGTTCCTCACTGCCCAAGCCACAAGTTGAACACAGATCACCTAGGCCATAGCAGGAGCTTTTATCCCTCTATATCACCACCCCATTCCAAGATTTTTTCAAAATACTTTAAACTAATTGATAAAGTTCACTAAAACTACTTTTGAGGTTTCAGTAAAGTAGATTTTGTTTTCTGTATTTTCAAGTTTGAAAAAATGTTATGTTTTTGGCATGGTTGATTATATGGGTAGGAGTTCAAAAAAAACCAAGGGTCCGTGAGAAAAAAAAAGGCTGCCTTGGAATGAGAATCACTGTTAAAGTTATTTTACAAAAGCTGTGAACTCTGGCAAACAAGTTAACGATGCATATACTAAGCACTGAGGAGAAATAAAGAAGACAATTTTAATTGACTCATGAGCACTCTGAGTCCATTATGTTATCGCAACAGAGAACTAGAGATATTAAAGATAAAGCACACGCTGAGATGGTAAGAGCAGAACCACAGTAGATATGTATGGAAGATGAAGCAGGGCAATATAAGGACTGTTTGGATTTTAAGGGAGAAATGGTAGAGTGGACAGATTTTTGAAAATATCTTTGGGGAATGTGAACCCAGCCTGGCTTCCACTGGCTACGGCTGAAGCTGTTATGGGGAAACTTGAGATTACATTAGTACAATTTATAACTTGGTATAAGAAGGAGGTGGTACTCTGTCAGAGATGGCAGATGACTACAAAAATTTACATGGAAAGGAAGAAAGGTTCATGTTCATTATGCTTTTCCTGAAAATCTTTTGATGAAAAAGTCTTACTTTTTTTAGATAAAGAAATAATGCTGTTGTAAGGCAAACATCTTAACCATTAGGCCATCCTCCCAACCCCCCTATTGTGGATTTAGGATGTATTTTAACTTTTCCAGTGGAATTAAACTTAATCAGTCCTAGTGGAATTAATTTCTCTGTAGATGTTCCAGTCAGCAATGGATTGGCTTAGAGGACTGATGAGAGAATTTGCTTCTGTTATGGAAGAAAAGACTATTCGATCCTCTGTTCAAGCTTTCCCAAGCATGGCTCTTGAGTATTTCAGGATGACAATGGGAATCAAACTGGTGAAGTGGTGTTCACTGGGAGGAAAAAGCTATTTTACCTAAGGACATGAAGCTTCAAAACACGACTTGCTGGATGACACTACACAAGCAGGGAAAAAAATTGTGTGGAAAAAATTGGGATAATGTGATACCTTATTGGCATTTCAATGCAGGCCTGGATGATTCTAAATCTCTCCATTTCACAGTCTGTTAGGTTTTCAACTATAAATACTGTTGAGACGTTTTGAATGCAATGTGAAATGAGGATATTAGAAAAACATAAATCAGTGGTTATTGATCACCTAACCAGTAGCAACTTAAAATGTTACAACTGAGTGATAACATACTCTTATGTTTAACTCATTCATTCCAATGGAACTCAGGAAGTTTGCACTGTAACGTCCAATGGGCAGACCCTAAGCCTTTTGACAGAGTCAATTTATGTCCTCACATTTCAAACAAATGTTCATATCTCTGGAACCAAAGGGGTTATGGGAGACATATAAATTGCAAACCCTTCACCAAATGTTATTTTTAAAGTGATACTATTCTTTGGGTTCTAGGTCTTAAACTGAATCACAGTAAACACAGTAACTATTACATTTGTAATATTTTGTAATCAACTTACAATATTTCAGCAACCACTCAAGTTAAACACATACTGTCTGAAGCACTTTATTCATCTAGCTGAGAGCATTTACATGAGGCTTAGGAGTTCTGTCTGTTTTACTTGGTTGTTGAGATATTTAGAAAAATGTGAAATTTATATCTATATAAATTAATATCACGCAAACAGCAATTAATATCTGTTTACCTACACTAGACAGAGGTCAAATATTAATGCAACTGAATTTGCCATTGTGTAAGCTTTATGATGAAATCTTTTAAAGTCTTGTACACAGCAGGTTTTTTGAATTATTGAAGCAAATATGAACAAGCAATATTTGACGCCTAGAGGCATCACTAGGAGTTAACTGCAGATGCACCTAGAGGAGTCACTCGGATGTAATGAGTTAAGATGTTTTTATGCTAATTGAACTGCAGTTTGTATGTTTACAGTTTATTACAAGCAGGATGATGATTATATATTTTTTACAGTATTTAGTGTATATACAATGCTGATGATGGTGTTAGAAAGTTATGTTTGTGGTTATAGATTACTTAGCTATAACCCCGATGTATACAACTATGTGTGTGTGTGTGTGTGTGTGTGTGTGTGTGTGTGTGACACACACACACACGCATGTTTGTGTGTGTGTATGTGTGTGTATGGGTCTACTTTCTTTTATCGAAATGCACTTACCCTAATTCCAAAAGAACAAGACCACTTCTACGAAAGATGAACTTTACAAAGCCTCGGATCACCAACAGGTATTCACAGAGTAAATAATGACTTGGCCACCAGGAGAAAGCAACTAACCAGAACAAATTCAAACCCACCCATGTGGAAGGCTGCACTCCCCACACCCCCCAACTAAATATACCAACTCCGAGATAGCACTATATTGGAGAAAATGGCAAAGTTCACATGGTGGCCAAGTGGATATTTACCCTGTCAATACCTGTCAGCGATCTGAGGCTTCATAAAGTTTGTCTTTCATACAAGTGGTCTCATTCTTTTGGAATTCAGGTAAGCGTAATGTCGATAAAAGAAAGTAGGCCCGTGTATATATATATATATATATATATATATATATATATATATATATATATATATGTGTGTGTGTGTGTGTTTTAAATCTAAGTTGTCCTCCAAAGAGCATACCACTGTGTATTACCCTTCTTCTACATAGCAACTTTATCATTCTATCCCTACTTTTCAGCTATTCTTCATCTTTGATGGTTATTTATGAGTTTATTATTAAGACTGAATATTAAACTTAACAGACATAGATGATACGCTCTTTGTTAAGAAATGAAGAGACATCAAAAATTATATAATTTTGTGTATTAGTTAGTATATAACCTTAGGATATTTAATTCTTCCATAAACATTTCCATTTGTAATTTTTCTTGATTTCCAAATGTATCTGCTTTATAAAGATGTTCATAAAATTTCCAAAATATTTCAAATACCTCTAGGGGATCTCTGGTTATTTTCCTTGTTGTAGGGTCCCTAATCTTGACAGCAACCCTTTCTACTTTCTGTTGCCTGAGCCATTGTGCTAAAAGCACTGCGCTGGATTTATTATCAAAAAACAGTTGTGTAATAATCTTTCTAAACTCATGAGTATTATCCAGGTAGTCTCTTATTTTCTTTTTAACACTCTGCAGTTGTGCCTCTTCTTATCCTGTGAGATACCCCCTATTCTGTAACAGTTTCACCTTTGTCAGTCTCTCTAAATATTTCTTGTTATTTCTTAACCATATTTCTTTCCCTTTTATTTCTGCTCTATTTTTAAACTCCACTTTAATTTCATCCCACTCCCTAGCTATATTTTCTGAAGAATTTTCTATCTTCCCTAATAACTCCTGAAAAAATTACACTACCTATTCCTTAAATTCCACTCTTTTTAACAGATTGGTGGGAAAGTGCTCATGTCTCATTTTTATTTCATTACCATGCATTTCTATTTTAGTTATTATTGGTGCATGATCTGAAATAGTTAATGGATGTGTATCAAAACTTTCAATTAAATGCACAAGTTCCTATGAAATATAATTTCTGTGTAACCTAGCCCAGTTTTTGTACCTTGGGGAATAATATGTAAACATGCTTTTGCAAACATTGTTTTACTTATGGTTACCTCATTCCTTCCTCTCCCCCTCTCCTTAATGCTATTCCAAACATTAATAACATGAAGTACAACATATGCTTTGGATTCCCCTATAAATTTATCAAAGTAAAAAAAGTCCTATATTTGCAGATTTTCCTGTTCTACCATGTTTTACAAATGTGATTAATGCTTTGTAACCCCACATGTATTAATTAATTTCCAAGTTGTTGGTTTTCTTCCCAATTATCTCCATCTCCCTACTCCAGTCTCTGGTTCATTTCCAACATACTCCTGGTCCTTCTAGTCAACTCCTCTGCTTTTCTCTGTCTCTCAAGAATTTTGCATTAAAACATTGGAAAATGTTTCACTGGCACAGTCTCTCTGAGCTTTATTATCAGAAGAATAAGAAGCAGAGTCCCCTTCTGTTTGATAGCTCACTTTTTGTTGGACAAACATTTGTATTTCCTCCTTTTCATGTTCTGCATCAAAAATTACTTTGACTTTCTAGAAAAAATATTCTGGAGATAGCTGCAAACAGCAGCTTGAATCTCACACCTGCCTCTCAACAGTTCCTGATTGCTGGAATAAGTTTACTCCTGTTCTGCCTGGTGTACAATGAGTAATCATTTTCCATAAACACTCTCCTCTCTCCAACTTTTAGTACTTTCTCCTTCTTCCACAGTTTTGTCAGAATCAACTCTTTCTGCTAGTAGTATTGCATCTTTACTATCAGAGGTCTTGGCTGCTTTCTTGTGGCCAGGTTTGGAGCATACACACAATGTGCCCTTTCAATTAAAAGTTCCAACTGTGGATTACTAGTACAGTTGCTTATTTGTGCGTTCATAAAATGAATAGTTTCTTCCTTCCATTTCTCTAGTACAGCAGAAAATCTCAGGTTTTTCCTACATGCTGTCCTCTAATTCTACCATTTTTTAATAATCTCTTCTAGAGCAGTCTCATACTCAGCCAGCCTTTTCTTCATTTCAGCCTCTGATTTTTTTTGCAGTTTTATCAGCTCATCTGAATATCTGTTTAAAATGTCTTTCATTTTTTCCCTCAGCCTTTTGTTATTTGAGTTGATATTCTCATTCAGTGTTTCATTTATTTTAATAGCTGTGAGCAAATTTGTCTTATTTTTTTCCTTTAGATTATTGGAAGCCATATTATGTACCAAAGCTGGAGTTTGAACTGCTTTTTGATGAACATCTGCAAGCTTCTTCCCAGCTAGTGTTTTCTTCTTATCTTTTATGGCTAATTTTCTTTCAGGTTCTCTGAACTTCTTCTTTGCTGGCTTCCAGGCAGTGCAATTATTAGCCAGTAACTGAAATTTACCCCCCCCCAAAAAAAAACAAAAAAAAACAAATTCACTGGCCCTCTTTTCTAAGTTTCTATTTTCACACTGGAGAGCTGAAATTAAGCTGTTACTCAGAGAGCAGCCATCTTGGTAGTCTCAAGTTATGTTTTCTGTTAGTATAAAATAGATCAAATGAGAATCCCTAGTTAACAAAATCTGCGATGACAGTAAACTGGAAGTTGTCATCAAGTCCCCCTGTTTCATACAGGCACTCCAACAGGAACCATTGTATTAAAATGATCTCACGCTCATTTCTAAAAAGGACAACATTGTACCATTTAGTAAACAGCCCCTGGCTCCAGCTCATAGCATACATAAAACACCACTTCAAAATAAAAAGGTTGTGAGAGAACTAGGTACCTGGGTGGACAGCTCCCTCGTGTTTGACTATGATGCTGCAAAAAAGTTAGCTAAAGGTATTTCCAGATCAAAAAGAAGTCTAAGGTATTTATTTCAGATCAAAGTAAGTCTTCACCTCTTGTACTCCTCACTGATTAGACTCATTATTAAGCGCAATGCCCATTTGGGACGTACCTTATTAAGCATATCAAACAATAGGAACGACCTCAGAAGTTTGTAGCTAAAAAGATCATGGGCTTAAAAGATAAGAAGTGCCAAGAAAGACTGGAGGCTTTATCCCATTGCAGAGTTTCATATATACTCTTATATGTTTATATTCTATATTTCATATAGATATGTCTTACTTACAGGGTTGAAAGGGATACCTTAATTAATCAAACAGTCCAACTAACACTAGGGCCAGAGATCTAAATCTACTCCGATACACAAAGTAAGACAACAAAGAGGGATAGATTTCTCCTGCAGCACCTGCCCCTTCTCTGAGAACAAACTCACTCTCTGAGATAAGCAATGTGACACACTGTCTACCTTTAAAAAGGGGCTCCAACTGGATGGGTATTCATAAATTCACTCCTGGTATGACTGGTCTGTTCCTCCTTGAAAAGGCCTAGTTTGGTACTGTAAAGGCAGAAATGGCCTCTTGGCACAGTTGCCTTGTAACTACTATGATCATATAATAAAATTAACAATAATACAAATGATAAAAAATAGATTAACACAACTAACATAAAGCAACTTGTCATCAAGCCACACCATCATAGGCCAATTCCAATAAGAAAGTTTTTAAAGCCTGTCTAAAGTCAGCCAGCATTGCACAATCTCACAACCAATGAGGTAGCAAGTTCCAAAGGTATGGAACTTTGTAACAGAAAGTACAAAGGCCGGATGTTTCAAGATTTACTTGTAGAATTGCTAGCAGCCCCTCAGAGGCTGAACACAGCACCCACACCAGACAGGAGAATAAGATAAGTTCCTTCAGACAGCACAGACCCAGATTGTGAATGGGCAAATAAATTATCAGTAGGATCATAAAAATAATCCTGCAATGAATGAGGAACCGGTGAAGGCTACAGAGAACTGGCTTAATATACTGGTAATGAGGTGTACCAGTAAGGAGCCTTACTACAACATCTGTAATTGATCCAATTCTGTGTTAGTTAGTACCAGGAAAAGGGCACTGTAGTAGTTCAATCTAGAGGAGACCAAGACGTGTCCAATAACCAAGGCATCACCTTGAGATACAAGATTCTGTATCCTAGTAACATTCCTCAGATGGAAACCGGATGGATTCACAATGACTAACACTTGGTCCTTTTTGTTTTCAATAAATATGGTGTTTTAAAAACAAAACATGGATGGTCACCTAGAAAGCTGCTATACACTTATTAAATTATATTAATATATTTTTATATACAGTTAAGGGAAAGTTTTGAGGAACTAGGGCACTAAAGAAAGAAGGACTGGGAACTCAGAACAGTAATGTATACACATATGAAATAGCTGCTTTAGTAATGACTGACAAGGAGTAGAACAGGCTATACAATTGTTTCATAGTTTTGAAAAGTAAAAAGTGTTTGAAATTAATAAGCATAAACAAAAGGAATATGCTTTGGGAGAAAACACAGAATAATAGAATGGAAATGCCTAACATTTAATTTCTTGCAAATGAAGCAAATAGATGCCCATTTTAAGTGATCACTGTTTCTGAAAAGCACTTTAAATGACAAATTATACTGGGAAGGTAGTGAGTAAATGAACACATCATCATTTAGGAAAGAAAAGAACAGAACTAATATAAATGCTTATTTTGTCTGTATTTACACACTTGAAGCAGTGTTTGCTTTGCAAGTGAAAGTGAAGGTTAAGATAATTTATATTTTTCTGGGGTGAGTTGCTTAAATTGACTGTAAAGGATGAGCTATAGAAATGACTTGGGGTAGGAAATTATTACTTCAATGATTTTTACTTTATTTTTGCCAATACACAACTGATAACAGTTTAGAATATAGAAGATAATAAATACATGAAGACTGCCCTTTTACATGTAAAAGCAAAGCGTCTGTAGTGCCTTGACAATATAGATGTTAAAGGGAGCATGAAACACAAAAAGAGGATAGGCAATATGGAATAGATGGATAACCTACCTATAGCCCATGTTATAGATGGACCTGGAGAAGGTATATGATTGTATAGAACAGAATGTCTGAGAGGTGCTATTACACTATGGAGTCATAAGGACAATGTTGTGTGCATACCCCAGAATGTCTGACAGGTGCTATGACAACATGGACTCCTAGGGACATTGTTGTGTGCATAACCCAGAACATCTGGCAGGTGCTATTACAATATGGAGTCATAGTGACATTGATGTGTGCATACCCTAGAATGTCTGACAGGTGCTATTACAGTATGGAGTCATAAGGACAATGTTGTGTGCATATCCTTGAATGTCTGAGAGGTGCTATTACAATATGGAGTCATAGTGACATTGACGTGTGCATACCCCAGAATGTCTGACAGGTGCTATTGCAATGTGAAGTCACAGTGACATTAGAGATGTTAAGATTTGCACTGGGTGTGATGAGGGTGGACAAGATTAGGAATCAGTATATTAGAGGGTCAGCCCAGGTTGGAAGGTTTGGAGACAAAGCCAGAGAGGCAAGATTAAGTTGGTTTGGACATGTGCTGTGGAGGGGATGCAGAGTATATTGGGAAAAAGATGTTAAGGATGAAGCTGCCAGGTAACAGGAAAAGAGGAAGGCCTAAGATACGGTTTATGGATGTGGTGAGACAGGACATGCAGGTGGTTGGTGTGACAGAGCAAGATGCAGAGAACAGGAAGAAATGGAAACAGATGATCCACTGTGGTGACCCCTAATGGCTGAAAGAAGAAGAAGAAGAAGAAGAAAAAATGACATTGATATGTGCATACCCTAGAATGTCTGAGAGGTGCTATTACAGTATGGAGTCATAAGGACAATGTTGTGTGCACACCCTAGAATGTCTGAGAGGTGCTATTACAATATGGAGTCATAGTGACATTGATGTGTGCATACCTTAGAATGTCTGAGAGGTGCTATTACAATATGGAGTCATAGTAACATTGATGTGTGCATACCCTAGAATGTCTGAGTGGTGCTATTACAATATGGAGTCATATGTGTGCATATCCTAGAATGTCTGAGAGGTGCTATTACAGTATGGAGTCATAAGGACAATGTTGTGTGCACACCCTAGAATGTCTGAGAGGTGCTATTACAGTATGGAGTCATAAGGACAATGTTGTGTGCACACCCTAGACTGTCTGAGAGGTGCTATTACAATATGGAGTCATAGTAACATTGATGTGTGCATACCCTAGAATGTCTGAGAGGTGCTATTACAATATGGAGTCATATGTGTGCATATCCTAGAATGTCTGAGAGGTGCTATTACAATATGGAGTCATAGTGACATTGATGTGTGCATACCCTAGAATGTCTGAGAGGTGCTATTACAATATGGAGTCATAGTGACATTGATGTGTGCATACCCTAGAATGTCTGAGAGGTGCTATTACAATATGGAGTCATAGTGACATTAATGTGTGCATGCTCTAGAATGTCTGAGAGGTGCTATTACAATATGGAGTCATAGTGACATTGATGTGTGCATACCCTAGAATGTCTGAGAGGTATTATTACAGAATGGAGTTATACGGATGTTGTTATGTGCATACTCCAGAATGTCTGAGAAGTGCTATTACAGAATTGAGTTATAGGAATGCTGTTGTGTGCATACCCCCAGAACATCTGGCAGATGCTTTTACAATATGGACTCCTAGGGACATTGTTGTGTGCATACCCCATAATGTCTGAGAGGTGCTATTAAAGTATGGAGTCATAGAGACATTGTTCAGTACCATTCAGTCCCCAAATATGCAAAACACCAGCTATATCTGAAGTCCTGGAATTAAGTTTAGTACATTCACAATGAATTCAGGGTATGTTTTGTCCCACTTTCCTGTTTATGATACTTAAGGACAGGACATCAAGATGCAGGCAAGATTTGGTGAATATCTAATCTGTGGTAATGAGGTTTGCATCTTTGTTATTTCTAACTAATGTTGTCCTCTTGCTCTCAAGTGAGGGTGTTCTCCATTATGTGCTGAAGTAATTCATTAGTGAATGTTAAGCTGCTGAAATGGCAATCATCATCATAAGCACCCTTGTCCCCATTTTTATATGGTGGGTTGGGGTACTGAGATGACAATCACCATTATTATCATCATGAGCCCCCTTTTCCCATTTTATATGGGGGTTGGGGGTACTGAGATAATCATCATTATCATCGTGAGCCCCCTTTTTTCCCATTTTAATATTGGTTGTGTCACTGAGATGCCAATCATCATTATTATCATTACGAACCCCCTTTTTCCCATTTCTACATGGGATATGGGGTACTGAGATAATCATTATTAGCATCATCATTGTCATGAATCCTGGATTCTTTTATAAATGTACCTCTATATTTGTGTCTTATCTGCTTATGTTTATTAACACTGAAGTTAATAACAGGGTACTAATTAACAGTATCCTGACCAGACGTTTTTAGATCCTTGAGGATAGTATTCCAGTTTGATTTCATATGTAGTTTTGAAGGATGGTTTATTTATGAATGACTATGACTTTAATCTTAGGCTAAAAATAAGTATCATGATCTGTGTTAATTACAAAGGGGATACCTATGGCTTGTGAACAGAATGATCCAAGGTTTATTGCACAGTATCTAAAATATTGCCATTTTGAGCTGTTTTGATTAACATAGGTAGTTAATATTTGGGTGTATTTATTTATTTTATTTATTTATTTTATTTATTTAAATTTGTTGACCGGGAGTGTCCGACTGGACGTAGGTCCATTTTCAGCGGAGGCCCGGGGAGAAAAGCTCCACAGTTAAAATAAACAGACAGTATTTACATTGGATTACACAGTGATTAACAATTTACATAGCAATTACTTACAACATATTTACAGATGAAGAACATAGTACATCAGTAGACAACTAGAATCTTTATCTGTGAAGTGCATACCAGTCATTAACAAATGTTACAAGAAGAAGTTTGTGCTGTATAATAAGTACTGGCTTATGAGCATCTGAGCTTGCTATAATCAAGGTAGTTAGTGGAGTGGAAAGAAAGGTAGTGGTTGGATGGGGTGGATGATATTAGAGTGGGAGTTGCAAGGGCATAGCCAGCATGTTTTTAGTTGCACTTTTAGTAAAGTTTTGAAGTGGGTCCATGATGGAATGGAGGTAATTGTGGGTGGGAGTGAGTTCCATAATTTGGCTATGGCACAAGAGAATAGTGCTTCACCAGCGGAGTTATTGGCTTTAGTGATCTGCAAGTGATTTTTGCTGCTGGATCTTAGTGGTCTGGTGGTGCGATAGGGTTGGAGTAGATTCTGGAGGGATGGGACATTTAGTGGATGGTTTACTAGTTTGTGGGCGAGTGAGAGTTGATACCACTGAAGGAGGTGAGGGAGTTCAAGCCAGCCCAGTTCAGCAAGTGAGAGACAGTGGTGACTACGGTAGGATGCCCCTGTGGCGAATTTGGCGATTTTGTTGTAGCAGGTCTCTCGCTTGTTTAGATCACATTGCCTTAGGTTGGTATATATTGGAGAGGCATAAAGTAGGGTGGAGATAAGGTGGGAATTTGCTATTGAAATCTTTGCTGCTTTGGTGAGAAATTGCTTATTTCTGTATAATGCTCCTAGTTTTTTGTGGACTTTTTTATAGTCATGGATATGTGAATGTCAAATTTTAGTTTATTGTCTATTTCCACTCTAGCAATTTGGTGTGTTCAGTTGGGTATATAGTGGTGTTGTCTTTTGCCGTGATGTTAAAGTGAGAGTTGTTTTGAGTATGTTTGGTGGGTTGGAAGACGAGTAGTTTAGTTTTGTTTGGGTTGAGTATTAATCGGGCATCGGATAACCATGTTTCAACAGAGGAAAAGGCTTCCTGTGTGACTTTTTGCAGTTTTGGTAGGGACTGGGCTGAGCAGATGATGGTTGAGTCATCTGCGTATTGTATGAGTGTGCCATGTTTGGTGGCAGAGGCTAGATTATTGGTGTAAACAGAGAAGAGTAGGGGTCCAAGGATGGATCCTTGGGGAACCCCTATGGAGACAGGTAGTTGGGGAGATATGTCATTCTGCCATACAACAGATTATTGGTGGTCAGACAGGTAACTCTGAAACCAGTTGGTGACCGATTGTGAGAAGGATAGGTTATTGAGGACAGAGATAAGTTGTTTGTGTGGGACCATGTCAAATGCTTTAGATAGGTCTAGGAAAGTAGCAGAGGAGAGATAGCCATTGTTTTTATGCTGAAGGATAGTGTTAGTAAAGGAGAGTAAGGCAGTGGTGGTGCTATGGTTTGGTCGGAAACCATGCTGAGTACTGGAAAGGAGGTTGTTAGTAAGGAGGTAGTCTGAGACCTGAGAGTGTATGCATCTCTCTAGTATTTTGGAGAGTGGAGAGAGAATAGCTATGGGGCAGTAATTGGTTAGTTCTGTGGAGATTCCACCTTTGTGGAGGGGAATTATATGTGATACTTTCCACAGTGTGGGAACGTAACTTTCTGACAGAGATCGGTTAATCAAGATGGATACTGGGTAGGCCAGAGCATCAGCTGCGATTTGTAGGTATTCACTGGGAGGTTGTCTGCTGCTAATTTGGTGGGTTTAAGTTTAGTTAAGAGTTTTTTTTATGTTGGAGATAGGTACAGGAGAAAAAGAGAAGGCAGTGGGGAGATTACTTGTTGAAGGTGTGGGTTGGAGGGGAGGGGGGTTGTGTTGTTTAGCTAGTGATAGTATGGTTTGGATGAAGTGTGTGTTGAATGAGGTAGCAATATGTTCTGAGGAGTGAGGGATGTTAGAAGGAGGGGTACTGACTTTACCTGGGTGGAGGATGGAGTTTATGGAGGACCAGAATTGTTTGGGGCTGTGTTGTGAAGAGTCTAGGGCAGACTGGTAGTATTGGGATTTGTCCTGTTTTATTAGCTTTTTAACTGTATTGCATAGTTCTAGGAATTTCTGTCTAGCTGAGGGGGTTTTGGTTTTGCGCCAGTGCTCCCAGGCTTTATCCCTGTTTTTCATTTCTGACTTAGTGGTTTTCTGTAGCCATGGGGAGGGTTGTGCTTTGGTTCTGGAGAATCTTATGGGGGCATGGTAATTAAGGATGTTCAGGAAGGTAGTATTAAAAAATTCAACTGCATCATCTAGACTGAGGTACTTTAGAGGATGCCAGTTACATTCTTTGAGGGATGAGATGAATGTGAGTGGGTTAAAGTTTAGTTTTTTACGTATTTGACGGTAGATGACAGGTTTAGCTTGGTATAGGTATTTTTTGAGTAGGAATGTTTGGGGAGTGATCACTGAGGCTATCTGATAAGCAGCCTGTTGTATATGACTGGGGGCTCTTACTGACTAGTATCCAATCCAGGGTAGTGTGCTTGGTGGAGTTTTTATTTATCCTGGTTGGTGACTGGACTAGTTGAGTGAAGCCATGAAGGTGTACATGATGGGTTGGATTGTTGCCAGAACAGGATTGCCAGTCAATATTGAAATCACCTAAGATGATAGTTTCTTGGGGGAGATGGTGGGTAGACCAGCTGAGGAGGTTTTCTAGGGGAGGGATGTTTTGGCCAGGTGGGAAGTAGCATCCAATTATGTTGATGGTTTTGTTTTGGTTAATTTTGAGGTTGGTATATATTATTTCTTCATTGCCTATTTGTGGAGCTGATGATTTTAAGATTTGGATGTTTAGATGCTGTTTAAATATTATAGCTACACCACCTCCTTTTTTGTTTAGCCGGTCTACTCTTAGTATGCCGTAACCTGTAGGGAGTATTTGCTCACTGGTAATGTGAGGTTTTAGCCAGGTTTCTGTCAGGATGACTATCTGGGGAGTACAAGTCTATGGTGGCATGGAGTTCATGGACTTTGTTGGATATACTTCATAGGCATAGTAGAAGGAAGTCACTTGGCTTTCTATTGGCTGTAATATGGGAGAAGTTGTGGTTTCTAGTCTGATTATGAAGATTGGGGTTGGAGATGGTAGGGCCGGGGTTGGGGTGGATGTCTCCACTTAGTGCTAGTTTTGATAAGCATGAGATTATTAGTTTTCTCAGTTTTTGAATATGTTTGTTTATAAGGGAAACTTTATGATTGTGCTCTGTGGGTAATAGGTATGGTGGGAGGGTTACTATGTTAAGTTGTAGGGATGCTTTATGTTTGAGTAATATAGTTGGTAGAATATGTGGGGGTGCATAGGGATGGTTCTTGAGCTGGTGGGAGGGGAGCTGAGTGAGGGCGAGACATGAGTGGTGGTGTGAGTAGTAGTACAGTGGTAGTGGTTGAGTGGGGGAATGATGAAGCTTTGGTAGGATGTAAGATATGCAAGGAGAGTGCATGCAGTGAGCATAGGTAAGATATGCTTGTGCATGTTAGTTGAGGAGGTGTGATAGTAGTGGGAAGATGGAGGAGGTAGTGTTGGGTTAGTGCTGTGGTTGGCTATTAGAAAGATGGGAGGGGTTTGAGTGCAATAAAGGGGGGACCACTGGGGGCGGGAGGGAATAGGGGGCAGGGTGGGGAGCGAAGCAGGTAGAGACCTTGTCTCTTTCATTTAATTGATGATAAGTAATTTATTCAGGCAACATTTGAGTTTTGGTCCCACAAAGATTTTATTTTCATTGTTGTTTATACCAAGGATTTTAGTCAGACAACCCTCCTGCTCTGTAGAGGACATAGACAGTTTATGGTCCAGTCCTATTGTATTATTCAGTACCACTGATATTAACTATTGTGTAAGTAATTCCGAAAGAGTTGACTTTTTTTGTTTTTTGGCTTTCAGGTGTTCCTTTACAAAGGTTGAGATAACACCATCTATCCCATCAGATCTACAACAATAAAAGATGGTATACCCTGGAACATGTTATATACATTTTGAGCATTGTTTTAGTAATGGTACAGCTATGAACATCTTCCATGTAGGGAGAGGTTCTAAATAACCTGTTTTATTATTCAGAGTTCTGGCATTTAGCAAAGCCAACTTCATCTGTGATTTTTCTAATCTTGTTTTTTTTTCTTTGTTTTTGGCATAGGAAGAGGTCTGCAATGATACTAAGGAGATAGAAAATTCCTTATTTGGTACCTTTACACCCCAAGGAGAAGAAACACATCAAATACAATGCACTCCAACTGATTACATGCTTACACCAGTCTGGCAACCACATAATTCCCTTAGCCAGTGAAGGAATGCCAACATTTTGTCTTGATATTTAAGTGACACACAAGGTGATAGGTTTCACAACTGGTGCAGACATTATCTCCAGGAGCAGTCTATATACACTTCCTACCAATATTCTCTTCCTCTCCCCAAGACCACTAACAGCTGGAATCCCTCCAGGCTTACTTCTTGGGCTCATACCCTTCCTTCTGTTCATAAATATTTCAAAGGTAGTACCTATTATATGTAACTGACCTATTAATAAGGTAATTGAACCATGATTATCTAGTTTTGCACATAGATTTAACCCAAAACATATACTCCTTGGCTCTGTGGCAATGAGTGAAGAAGGCCTGGGTACGAACCAGGAAACTGGGGTTCAATTTGTGGCCCCAGCACTGGGGGAGCCAATGAGGGGAGGGAAAGGAATGAAGGGACTGTGCTTGCTTACCTTTGGAGAGTGTGTGCCAAAGAGAGACATAGCAACTTTTATTGTTACTACCACAGAAGATTTTGAGTGGACATTTATCACCAATACAAGTTCTTGTCCTTTCATGCATGTCCCATTCACATTTAAGTGTATTATATTTTCTGGGATACAGATCAACACAAGCATGAATCATGAACCAGAGTGATTTCACAAGTCGGTTACAAGCCTATGGTGGACCCTAATTATTACAACTTTGAAAGTATATTGAAATCAGAACTAAGGGAAACCATTAAGGCTGTCGTTGTGAATATTGCTTTGCAGTGGCATGCATGTTAAAAGAACAATGCAACAACCACTAGAAACGTCTGCTGCATTAACTGTAGACATCATTAGATTATCAAGGACATTACAGCATTTGCAATCACTGAACTTGGAATATTTGGTTGTATTAAACAAGCAAAAACATTTTAGATTGATGTTTAAATGCATTTAACACTCACAGAGAATCGTTGGTGGCATCAACAATTTGTCACACGACAATTCAACCACAGGCTACAAAACTTCTCAAGAGTAGAATGCCTAGCTGAATGCTGGATGTTTCTTGGATATATTACACTCGAACATAGGTAGCATTTCTCCAATGTTTATAAACCTTTAAGAGCCTTCTGGGACTCCAACTAAATGACTTTTGTTTTTCAGTGTTGTTATTTCATACACAATATGTAGCATTCATTCTTATTGTGAAAGCTGATTGCATATCATTTCGAAGGTAGCTTTGACTGAAGTAGTAATGGTTAAAAAACACTGAAAGTACATTTGATTGTATGCACATTTAATAAAAACCTTATACACAACAAATACACCACAAAAAAGGCTTTTTTTTTTTTTTTTGCTGGGGGCAAGCCTCGCCCACACCCCCATCCCCTTTAATTATATATTCTAATTCCACGGTCACACACCAATAGAGCAAAGAAAAAACATCATACAAAGTGAATTAGTGCTGGCACACAAACACAACCTTCTACAAATCTGGAGGTACTACATGACAGTGGGTATTGCCAGTCTACTCAAAATCTTCTAAACTATACCACCCAAAAGTCCCACGTGCAAAACTGACACCAGAAATACATTTTATACACTTTTACACTTTTCAACAAAATGACTATTCATTCAAATGTATCTGCAGTCAAATGTATTTCCAGTCACTTTAATCTACTGTTTTTTCTTTCAATCTAAGCTGCCTTTGATGAAATGATACACAACAGTGAAAAATCTACATCAATTATATCATTCTTTGCAGTACTACAAGAAACTGAAGCAACCCAAACAGTGAGAGGGTAGTTTGGAGGACGGGCTTGTTTATAAACAGCTCCTGCCACAGAGGAAACATTTAGTGGATATAATTAGACAAGGTTAAAAAAAACTAGAAAGCATTAAAGAGCTGTTCTTCTGCCAACAGTCATTAGTTTTCAAAAACTAAGTGTTACCTTTGATATCTGGTATATAATTTTCCACAGTCTAACTTTTTTTTACCTGTTTGTATGTGTGATTAGTGGAAACATTTTCACAGATATAAAAACTTTAATTAGCCTTTTTATAGTTTGTAATTTTTTCCATCCTGCTATATTTGCCTTCACTGTTAAAATAAACATGATTACTAGACATAACATTTTCCCCACTGTAGTGTAATCTCGGAGTGAAAATATTAAAGTAGGGAGGGTGGGTGGGGTGCAGGGGGGCTTGCCCCCCTGCATAATCGTATTTAGTGTGTTTTTTTTAAATTTAGCTTTTATTTTTATTTTTCTGTGAAAGTGGATTTTCGATATAATGCACTTTTGCAGAAGTCAGTTATCGGAAGTACGGTTCGATGAACCGTATTTTTGATAATACAATGCAGACCCATATATATATATATATATATATATATATATATATATATATATATATATATATATATATATATGGATCTACTTCAGAAGAGTGACTCAACAGAAAGTCGAACGTCATATGGTTAGACCACATGATTGATTTTCTGAAAAGTCAAACAACAGAAAACAACAAAATCTATATTTCTGCAGGGGGGGCAAGCCCGCTGCACCCCTTACATCCTCTGTATATTATACATACCAACTCTGAGATCACACTACATTAAGGAGAAAGGTAAATTCCCCATTCCCCAATGTACAGTGATCTTCATTCAAAAGATTCAACATTTCAGAAAGTCAGTCATATGGTCTCGATCATATGACATTTAACTTTCTATTGACTCGATCTTCTGAAGGGAACCCATATATATATATATATATATATATATATATATATATATATATATATATATATATATATATATATATAAGTGAGTGCATAAATGTGTGTGTGTGTGTGTGTGTGTGTGTGTGTGTATGTGTGTGTGTGCGGGTGTGCACATGTGTGTGTGTGTGCGTGTATGTATGTATGTATGTATGTATGTATGTATGTATGTATGTATGTATGTATGTATGTATGTATGTGTGTGTGTGTGTGTGTGTGTGTGTGTGTGTGTGTGTGTGTGTGTGTGTGTGTGTGTGTGTGTGTGTGTGTGTGCGTGTGTGTGTGCGTGTGTGTGCGTGTGTGCCCGCAAGGGGTAAGGTGACTACAAGAAGACTACCAAACTTGATCAACAAACACAGACAAAAGGGTCAGAACCAACAGTTGCTACATTCACATTATTTGATATCAGTAAGTCACTTAAGTCATTCAGCTGCCTATGCTCAACAGGCACACATGGAAAGTCTGAGCTCCGCATATCTATCTTTATTCAAAATTTCAAAACAAATGCAGTTGGTTATACATTATTTCTTTTGGTCATAAGCATCTTTCACAAAGTATGCTAGCCACTTTAAATTGGTGACATGCCTGTGACTTTAAGTCACTAAGGTCAAGTTCACCAGATATTTATGTACCCATGTGTCTCTCTACAGTCTGATGCTCCATGTAACAAATATGAAGGGGCTCCTAAACCAGAAGCTTGGCATCCACTGCAGTGGTCACATGCTGAATTATCTTGTAACTAGAGTAAGGGTGACCAGCTGCACACAGCTGAGGAATCGTTTCTCTCACCATAACCATGACGTGTTCTTTGGAAGGGTAGCAAAGTTGTATTGTTTTGATATAACCATAATGCTCATTTAGAAGAAAAGTGATAATAGCCAGAAGCTGATTAAAGTATTGAGTTTTATTTAGTGCTTTCGTCCAACAATGACTAGGATTTCTTCAGAATTCTGATGACTTGGACGAAAGCGCTAAATAAAACTCAATACTTTAATCGGCTTCTGGCTATTATCACTTTTCTTCGTGTTTTTCTTGGTTTGTGTTGCAATTTGGATTTGTGGATAATGCTCATTTAGCAATAGGCTTTCCACAAAGAGAGGGCCATTGTTGACCCAGAAAAGGCTGGATTGTATGCCTGGTATCTAAAAACTGACTTATCATGGGACATTTGAATTATGAATGTCACTTGATTCTCCAGACTTGCCATTGCTGTTACCTAAAATTGGCACCTAGACCCCCTCAGATCTACAACTAATGCACTTGTCATGATATATAAAGTCAATCTGTGACATGGTCCCTTGGGTCATGTCCCCTTTATGAAACAGCAAACTCTGATTATGAGAATGTGAAAATGAAAGGCTAAAAGGCCAGCAAAACTGTGGCCTGGCTAATGTAGTCATTCCAAAATAGAATCTTTTTCCCTGCCTGTAATGTCGATACTAGAATAGTTAAATAACATTAAAAATGTTATATAAATGCTGCTGAGATAGTGATTGTGTAGACTCATGCCTGACCAAATGGTGTGGATATCCACAGTTGTATATGCACAAAAACCTCCCGTCAGTGTGTTACAAAATGAAGCAGCCTAATTTGAAAATAGATAAATCAATAACAGCTTCCCATTAACTTTGAATAACATTAGAAGCTAATAAAATTACAAATCATTCCTTAGTTACATTAGGAGGCTAAGAATCAAGAACCAACATAGTCATGATTTGGAGAGGTTAGATAACTGAGAACTCAGCAGCTGTATTTTGAAGACACATTGCCAAACTTAATCAACTTGGGACTAATTGCCTGCTCCACATATTTACTGAAAGAAAGAATCTGAACCATGTTTCTGTAATAATCATCTGCAACTATTTTGTACAAATTATTTGGCCTGCATTTCTGAGTTAGTAAAGCTCAGGGAAAGCTTTGCTCCTTATACAGTAACACCTACAGGAAACTTGTAGGGATTTTCTTGTAATTCCCATTTGATTTTTTAACAATCACTTTATTCCTTAAGAAATGCATACAGGCTTACAGCAGAACATTTTTCAAATCCAGATAAAAATGCACTATCTTTCTCTAAATGCTTTTAACAGCATACGTAAAGTGCACAAGAAAACTCAAATAAAATGTGGGCATATTAAAACTGTTTGGTGTCCACCTTCAGAAAAGAAAGACTCAAGACACATCACCTGACTATGGTGAATTGTTACTTTTTATATAAGTTCTGTTTGCGCTTGCAGTATAAAGTATCGGTGTATCAGTCTACAGTTACTCTAAGTTAGACATATGTGCATACCTCTCAAACTGTTCAGATTTCTGCAGAATGTCCACATTTTTGCCTCTAATTTTTTATCTATTTCTCATAAAATTGTGGTTTTCTGGCAAATTATTACAGAGTGAAATCAGAAAACAATGACAGATATTTGAGATTCAGACTTTCTATGTTTCAGAAAATTCATGATAATGCAAAACCTGTTGGTCTATCAACTTTCTAAGTTTGTAAGAGCAAACTTAGAAAGGGCTCCATCCCCTCTATCTGGAAGATATCTCATATTATCCCTCTGCATAAAGGTGGCAACTCCAATGAATTATCAAATTATAGACCCATAGCCAAATTATCACCCCTGGCGAAAATAATGGAGAAATGTGTACATAGACAACTAATAAACTATCTTATCCAAAACAAATTGCTAGCCAACTCTCTGCATGGTTTTAGACCATTTCACAGCACCACCTCTGCCCTCCCATCTTTTTCTGATGCCATTAACAAAAATCGCAATGATGACTTTCTTTCCTCAGCCCTCTTTATTGATCTCTCTAAAGCCTTTGACATGGTAAACCATCAACTACTCATAAACATACTTAGATCCTTTTCTCTAGATAAGCTGGCCATACAATGGTTCCAATCTTACCTAAATGATAGACAGCAGGCTGTACTATGGCAAAACAACTTCTCTACCCATCTTCCCATCACCCTTGGCGTTCCACAAGGTTCCATATTAGGACCTCTCCTACCTTCTATTTTTATTAATGACCTGCACTCAGTCATTCCACAAGCCACCTGTATTCAATATGTAGATGATTGCACACAAATTTGCTCAGTTGCTTCCCCCTCTGATCTACAGACCCTAACCCAAAATGTGTTTAACAGAGTTGAAAACTGGCTCCTTAACTTTCGACTCATACTGAATCCTAAGAAAACAAAACTATTATTCTTCTCTCCAACCCGTAGGTCCTCCCCACTTACCTTTACCGTTAAGTCAAACAATTGCACC
The DNA here is from genome assembly GCF_019279795.1 of Protopterus annectens. NCBI lineage: Eukaryota > Metazoa > Chordata > Ceratodontiformes > Protopteridae > Protopterus > Protopterus annectens. The sequence goes on from NC_056747.1 coordinate 144,418,854, forward strand.
ATCATATCTCCTGATCACTCTACCAAGCTACTAGGGGTATTAATTGATACCAACCTTAAGTTTGATGTGCATATTAACAATACTATAAAAATAGTCAATAAAAAACTTGGCTCCCTATATAGGATTAAGCCCTTCCTTACACCTCTAGCTAGGACTGTTATTGCTCGTACCCACTTACTCTCTACCCTCCTTTATGCCTCCCCCACATTTACAAACTTGAGTAGAAATGACCTTAACAAACTGGAAAGTTCCTATAATAACATTGCTAGATTTGCCACTGGAGCAGCATACAGAACCCACCACTGTCATAACTTGAGCCAATTAGGATGGTTAGAATTGCCCAACCAACTACAGTACAATCAAATTATAATTGCACATAAAATACTTTACCAACCTGATAACACTCCCATATTTAATAACTTTATCACCCCATACAGCAACTTTAAGACCCTATGCTCATCCAACAGACCACTAGTACAAATAGCTAAAACCAACAACACAGCCGGTGACTCCTTGTTCTCTAACTCCGTTGGCAAAACCTGGAACTCACTGCCTACTGATCTTACTTTGGTAATAACCCTTTTCAAAAACAAACTTAAACAATACCTCAATACATGGTGGCTATGTCCCTGTACCTTGAGTATTTCCTTTATCTCAAGGTCAAATGACACTTTGTACTGTATTACGTTTGTATGTTACTGTTAGCCCATGAACTGAGTGCCCATCAACATGTCAGACTTATGTCTTTATATATTATTGTTATTATTATTGTTATTGACATTTGTTGACCGGGAAAGTCCGCTGGGCTTGGGACCCATTTTCAGTGGAGGCCCCGGGGTGAAAAGCTCCAAGGTACATGAAAATCATTACATGAATTTGTACGGAAACAATTACTTATAAAGCAAGTGAAATAATATAGAAAACTATCTAAACAGCACATATGTTGTAAAAAGGCACAATACAGTAACAAAAATATTTAACAATACAGCTCAATATATTTTTTTGGGGGGGGGTTGGAAAAGGGAAAGGTAAGTGTAGTGGAAAGGCAGAATTAGAGAGTTAAACTTAAAGGTAGGACAGATATAGTTAGAATCTTATAGCTAGGTGGTGGGAATATGTAGATTATAGGTGGTATGTATTTAAAGGTAGTATTAAAAGTAGAAAGTGACAGAGAAGAGAAAATGTATTAAGATAGTTGTATAGATGCGTGGAGTAGAATAATAAAGATTAGGGATAACTCACATGGTATAACAGTATGATATATACACAAGTATATCTGCTATGTGAAAAAGTTTTGCTAGATTAAGGAGGCTGTGGATATGTGTTGCATGTGCAGCTGGGGTTATTATTTCTCTGTCGTATTATTCAAATGAATTCTCTATCTGCATCTATCATGTATATATTGTAAAGAAATGTAATTAACTATTATGTACTTTCATGTATAAATTTAATGAAATGTAATTAGATGTCATGTTCATTGTTGGAGCTTTTCTCCCCGGGCCTCTGCTGAAAATGGACATATATCCAGTCGGACTAGCCCGGTCAACAAATATAAAAAAATAAATAAATAATATTTAAAAATTGTTCCTATTTTTGAGCCTTTGTCCCCCCACCCATTATTTATGGCTTTGTCCAGAGCATATGTGGTCTTAAGTTTTCCATGTCTTGTGGCATCCGTTGTGCGTGTGTGTGTGTGTGTGTGTGTGTGTGTGTGTGTGTGTGTGTGTGTGTGTGTGTGTGCGTACACGTGTGCTCTTGCTTGCCAAGAGTAGGAGTAGCTGTGTACTGATGGTGGAGTCACATCCATTGCAGCTACAAAACAATTGGTCACTCCTGACTAGGCTCAGCTAACCAAGTGCATAATGCAAAACCTATTCAGCTGTGGCTCTGATGTGGTCATCCTGGAGCAAGGGACCTTACTCATTTGCCAGATAAAATGACTATCACACAATAGTGACCAATAGAAAGATTAGATACTAATGTTCATCAGCTGTGTTTATCAGATTTCCTAGAACTACTTTCTTGTCTTAACACAATTCATTACCAAGTGGGAAATCATCAGATGAGGCCTTTTGTCTTCTTACTCTCAGTTCCTCCCTGTGTTTAATCATTTTAATCATTTAACCCTTCCTTGATATGCTCAGTTTACAAAAAATGCTTACTAGACTATGATACTGTAATTCTTGCAGACACTCTAATCGTTTACTCCTCGCTTTTGGAATCATTACCCTTATATTGTTATTTATCTAATCAACATAAACCTACACTAACTGCATATTCTTAGCACTTTTGCTTTCATGCTGCTTATGTCACACACTGTGATGATTAATTAATTCAGAGACAGCACTGAACACAATGATTCAGGCATTCCCCTTCTCCAACAATCACTGAGTGTTTCAGTTCCAGCAGGCATCACTGTTTTATCTCCTAATTACCTCACCTCATGCTCTTCTTCCAGCCTCTCTGCTGTTCTCTGCACTCATCCCCACCTAGAGTCTCCCCTCTCAGTCTTCTGTTCTACTTCACATTGCAGGACCACCCCTGCACCTCATCCATACTTCTCCTACTCCCCCGGCATAGTCCTTTTAATGTCCTAACCTGCGAGCCATTGACCGTCCTGAAGTTTGTTGAATTCCAACTACTCTTGCAGCCACATCACATAACTCCTGCTGTTGCATACATGCTTTATATTCATTTTCTGTTCAATATGCTGTAAATAATTCTTGATTATGTTCTGACTGATACTGAACATAGCATCAGAATAAAAAGTATTTGCAGTGTGTGTGTGTGTGTACGTGTGTGTGTGTGTGTGTGTGTGTGTGTGTGTGTGTGTGAATTGTATACTTATATGCCAGAAATCCAGGCTCTCTACTTATTGAACTGTTTTTAACCAATGATAGCAGAAATACACTTAATTTTGTTGTTATGGCCATAAACTTTATTTGCTTTATTAATGTATTTTAACCATTTATTTTAATACCTGTAACATAGTGCTATCCCTTCTGAAAGGATATCTTGTACTGCTTGCAAACAAATGTTTCTCCCCTAAGTACAACCACCTGCTCATTACTTGTAATAAAACACAAACGCAAGAACACACATGTATATTTGCATGCTCACATACACACGCACACACATCTATACAAAGAGCAAAAATGTCCCCTCCAAGAGGAGACTGGGCTTACATAGGTGTTTACAAGGCTAAAGACCACAAGGGTCTTTTTAAGCCTAGGCATACATCTCAAGTCTCTAACAAGTTCTGATACCCTTGGTAAGTGTAAGCATGGGCCTGGGAGATGAACCATTTACAGGTTACCTGTGTCCATTAGAGACATATGTGCCAAACCAGGAATGAATTTCCGGTTTCTCATCCAATTGTCCAAGTTGCACTTGAATTGGGTTAGGGAGGAACTCTGCTTCACATGGATGAGAGTTCCACAGATGTGGTAGTCTCTGGGATACATACCTATCTCTCCGGCAGGTCCTATTTATATCATAGGCAAGGTTTAAGTCCTTAGAACAGGTAACTGTGGTGCTGTTTGTTTTATGGATATGCAGGAGACCCATCAGAATGGGGTCTGACAATGCCCTGTATCCTGTATGCCAGGCATATATCTCCCCTCAAATGCCTGTAGGAGACAGAATACAGGGATAGGGCCTTGAGGCAGTCTGCATAGGATATCACTCCATTTATTCCCTTTAGCTGACCATCCCTCACAAAGGCTTCTAGAAACCTTTGGTCACTGGAGCATATGGTTCATAAATAAATAAATACAACATTTGGGAGACCAACAGAAAACATAAAGAGGTCTGAGCATCCTTCCTCTAAAAGGCACAATGGAATATCCATACAAATTGTCCCATATGCAGATGAAGAAATGGTTATTCCTCAGTAAATGTAATGAATCTTTCAGTCTGTTTCCACAGGCATTGTGAAATGTTCAGAGTCGCATTGTAAGAGCAGATTTGCATTGGTTCTGACCAGCAGTTGTTTTACTTTTTGTTCTCTCCACAGTATCATTTAATTTCATTACTATATCCTTAGTACATCCGTTAATATGTCTTACAGTAGTACTCATTCATATTTATTTTAATATTTTATATTACTTCAGTTTTTGTTTTGGTACACCATAGATTTCCTTGTTCTATTACTTTACTGAATAACACTGCTGTATTCCAGGTTTATTTAGCCATTTGTTTGCTAGACAAACAAGTTAATCCAGAGGGATTTTTTCAGCTGTGACTGAGAAAAAGTACAAATATAAAAATGAATTAGAAGTACAAACAACAATGTATCACTATACACTCGTAGTTTTGATAAAGTAAGGCATCTCATTCCAAACTGCTGGGGTCTAAAACAGGGAAGAACTTAATTTCTGTAGTTAGTTTCTGTAGTGAAATACGATGAGTCAGAGGGGAGGAAAACAAGAGGGCGTAGAAATGATAAAGTTATATTGGGTAAGTACAGGCACCGTCATATGAGTAAGGGAAGCATTTTAAGGAAAAAAAGAAGAAAGGGGAGGGCAATCAATCACATGACACAAGGGAGGTTGGCACAGTGAGGCTCGCGGGTAGGAGACTGAACTATGACTCAATACAATTTGCTTAGAATAGATTAGAAATTGCTACAGTTAGATTAATAAGTGGCAGTAGGTAAGGGGGTGCTATATGTAATTACAGGAAGGGACAGTCTGTTTACAAATGTGCCTCAGTGCAAATCCCATATAGACTGTGATGTTTTAGGTGACTTTCAAGTGAGAGTTCTGTTTGATAACCGTGAGTCAATTGTGAGACTGGATGGGTGTAAATACAGACTTATAAATACTATGTCCAAGGTGTGTGTGTGTGTGTGTGTGTGTGTGTGTGTGTGTGTGTGTGTGTGTGTGTGTATTCCATGGATTCCTTTTTCTCAGATGTACTGTAATCTCACAAGAGTTAGTACATACATAAGTAGCAGAGATGGGGGTGCAGCAACCAACACCGGAGGTACAGATAAGCCTGCTACCTGCAAAAAAAACAACTTTAAAAAGAACAGCATATTTGGATATCTTATAGTCCTATTAGGTGCAGTTTTCCTAAGACAAAGAGTAGTGCCAAAGGACATAGCCTTGTCTGACTGCATCCTGTCATGTGTCACTAGTGAGGCACAGTGGTGAGTAGGATTGTGATGATGATGTTAGCTTGCTGAAGAACCTAAGTCACAGAATTTGAACTGGGCCACATTATCAGCATGTAGGACGATATTCAGATCAGGGTTGTCTGGAGCCAGGGAGATGATAAAAACTGTGAAAATAAGAGGACATCGATTTTAACCTTGTGAAACATTACATATGAGAACTGTTGAGCATACAGAGTACATTTTGAAAGAATGATTCTAGAGGTAGTTCCCAAATTAAAGAGCATTAATGTGCTGCAGGCCACTTGTTAGAACTGTCATACAGATGACAAGGATGAAGGATGAATTCAGATGCTTCAGAAATGTCAACTAAATGGGGTCCTGTCAGTGGGGTAGATCAATGCTTCACTATACTACACTGGTCAGACACAGTACAACTGCTGAAGTTCTGTGCCCACCTCAGACTCTACACATCTCCTCACACATTAATCCAAATGTATTTGACTCCTCAGTAAGCTGAATGGTGATAAACAGCAGATTTCAGTAGCCTGGATAGGGTGTTGGGGGAGAAGGGATGCAGTTGTTAATGTTTGCTGAACCACACATTTTGTAAAGGGAAATTAAAATTTGCACTTGGCAGGGAGACACTGAAAATGCTGGTGATGGGATAAGAGATGATAGGCTCAGATATCTTAAGGAAACATGGTTGTAGACCATCACCACCAGATTACCATGTTTAGGGAGATTTTCCAGACAAGAACTGATTTATTAAGCAGAAATGTCATAGAAAGAAATACTGTAAAATGTCTGGGTTAAAATATGAAGATTGAGAATAAAACGTAGGGCAGACATACCTCTCAAGTCCCCATATTTTCACACAATGTTCAGATTTTTGCCTCATATTTTTAGTCTTTCTCTTATAACATTTGTAAATTTCTGGAAAAAAACTGATAACGGAAGTCACTAAATAACGACATACATAAAAGCACACTAATGCAAATCCTGTAATTCTAACAACTTTCTAAGTTTATAAGAGCAATTAGTAAATTCTGCCCCTGTGTTTGTGTTTTTGTTTCCCATTATTATAGGCTTTGTTCAAATCTCTTTGTTAAGAGGTTGACAGGTATGAGGGCAGAAGAGCAGCAAAAATTGGTTGAATGGAATAAAAAATACAGGGTCATTCTGGGCATTTGGACCTGAAAGTAACTTGGTTCTGATATTCAAATGAAGTGAGATTTGCTTATCCCTATAATGAGTTGTTTTATTTTCCTTAACCTGCATCTTGCAATAATTTGGTACAATCACATAGATGATCCAGTCTGTTAGAAAGCTGGTACGTTTATATTTGTGCTCAGAGTAATATTACTGGCCTGCAGTTCTGGTGAGAGTTATGGAAAATGACCACATTCTATTTGTTAATGCATAGATTAGTATTTTTCTTTTAGCTGGAGGAAGAAAAAAGTGAATCTGATGCAAAAGTTAATTGACATTTAATCGGAAAGCCTTTCTGGGTGAGATCATGATGGAGAGTTTGAAAGGCAGGATGTACTTACAATTCCTAATAAAGGATTAGAAGTTAATGGTGATTCTATAGTTTATAACACAAAAACATGGTATCAAATAACAGCGAATAAAGTAATGACATATTACTTAAAGTAAATCATTTCATTAAGTTTATTTAAAAAAAAAATTCTGTACAAAACTGGTAAGAATCAAACTGGACAAACTAGACAGAGCAGTACTTTCTGAAAATAATCTGTTTACATAACATAGCTAGGTATATCTCTTGTAAATTCAGTGAGTCTGCCAGCAGAAAGGCTTCTGAAACAAGGAAAATAGCATGCAATATATTTATTATGACACAATATAATTCTAAGACACTACATTTATTTACAGTCGTACCAAACTATGGATTATAAATCAAAAGACAAAGAAGAGCTAGGAAAAAAAAACAGCAGTGTGTTATTTTATTTTATACAGTTACATTTGATAGCCAGGAAGAAACAGCAGTCTGCAGGAGAACATCTCCAAAACAACAGTGATATACAGAAGCATGCCAGACAAACTAATACAAATGTTATGGATAACACACTGTAAACTAGGAGTGTTCAAATAACACCAACAGGGAGAAACACCCAAGAGCACAGTATAAACAAGCAAAATGCAGAGACATATGCACTGGTAATTCATAAGTAAACAAAGAAAATACATATAATAAAAAATAATGGAGATCATGTCATTTGAGAAGTATGCATAGAGGATAATGTATCGTGAGCTCACTGATGTATAAATCACATTTACAAGCAAGACATTACACATAGTTGGCAATGAAGCTTATGACATAAATCATGGATGACATTATGTCATTTAATGATCTAGAAATTACCATGAACACAAAAGTAAACTGCACTCTGAGTATTTATTATATTGATAGATTTCTTTAAGGATGTAATACATGTAATTATAAAGAAACATAGAGTTTAGAAAGAAACATGGAGAGGTGACAGTGTGAGACTGAAGGAGACACAGTAGTGTGCGTGTGCGCACACACACACACACACACACACACACACACACACACACACACACACACACACACACACACACACTTGTAGATCTATTTATTTTACAGACAGGCAACAAGTAAACCTTTAAATGATTTTCTGTTCCTTCCCACAGTGATTGGCCGGGGAGGGGGACAAAAAAAATTATGGGATATCTTATTTTGTTCTACTGTCTTATATCACATATGCTTATTTACTTTGTAGCACATGTTTTGTATGACTAGTATCTTTAATTGAAGTTTAAGGTCTTGAAACTGAATTATTAATGTACTGTATATTTTATGTGGAGCTTTTCTCCCCGGGCCTCTACTGAAAATGGACATATATCCAGTTAGACTAGCCCGGTCAACAAATGTAAAAAAAAATAAAAATAAATTATAATTGCTCCTTATGCTAGATGGAAGTTTGTTTCACTGTTTTTCAATAATACCTGTGAATTTAGAGTCCCCAAGTCTGTTAGAAGATTCAAAAATGGTGATAATCTGCCACAATGAGTTTCTGGATGATAAGGAAGAAAGGATCCTCCATTAATAGTGCCAGGTGGTGCAGGACATGTGGGAGTATAAATACGTTTGCGTGCAAAATCAGGTCGACTAACAGTAAGGTAGTATTAAACTCACCCATTGAAGATCCTGTAATAAACAATAACAACATGTTCTGCATTTACGTCCTTCAACAAATACAGAAATTCCATTCTGAGCATGCTCCAGTCTTTTATACAGTGGAGAGGGAAGGTCTGCCTCATACTGGGAAGAGTACATTAGAGAAGGAAAGAGATATGTTCTGCCTTTCACTAGTCTTTTTCAATAAGAAATGCCCTTGCTCTTTATAATTTACCTGCAGAAACATTTAGGTATTACTCTCTATAATTTATTTAAAGAGTCATTTATACATTTTGTGGTATTTCTGTTTGTAAGTCAAATTTTAGATGATTGTCAAGAATGAGAGGAAGGAGCTTTGATAACTTTTAGAGTGGAACCATGTTCAGTAATTAGCATGAAGAGAGTCAAAATATGGCTCTCATCAAGGGGTGATGCTTTAAATGAAAAGGCACAACTTGTATTCTTGATACACTGAGTTGTAAAAACCTAATATATTAATACCAAGCTTGTACAGAAAGAAAAGATATACTTAGTTTGGAGCAGATGCACTCAGAAAATTTTCCAGAAAGAGTAATGTTAAATTGTCAACATACCGAACGAGTATAGCATTACCATTATGGTGTTCTATATAGTTCACAAAGAGACTGACAAACAAAAGGTCTGCACCCTGCCTTCTTAAACAGCATAAAAACAGAACAGCACTGAAGAAGAAGTCAAAGTTGTTGAGGATTTGTAATCAATTAGAATGGGAGACAGAGATCAAGCTGAATAACCCCAACAAACTTATCAGAATGAAGCTCATCACAGTTAAATATTGTAATGTACAGAAGGACTGTGTCTGTGGTGTGGTTTGCACAAAAAACTGCTTGATTACATTGTGGCTTAATGGACAGTCAAGTAACTGCATATACATGCCCTAAATATATGAATATTGACTTTGTAGGTTAATGTTTACTTCATATTAATACAGTACATTTATGTAAAATCTTCCACTTAAGAGGTAAACCACACTACTTGTCATACTGGATAATTTCACTAATTTCAGGCAGACAAGTATTTCAGATCTTTATTCCAGGAATAAAAATGTTATACAATTTCCTCTTTATTGTAGCTGTAAACCTCTGTCCTTTGGCTTCTGCCAATTTTTTTTAAGAAAAATCAGAAGTCAAATATCAAAACTGTTATAATAGTACTGAATATCGGCTAGATAACATCCCCAAAACATAGCTACACACAGTTTAGTTACTTTATTTACATGCTAGAAACTCTATTTCTCACTTCCCTGTTTAATATTTCATATATTTTTTTTGAGGGGGATAGGGGTTGATTATCATGTTTACAACCTACTGACCTTTAAGAAACTCGACTTCTGAAACCCCATATTGATATTTTATGCTTCTCATACATGCCTCAAGATCATTTTTGAAGGACATTAATAAATAACTTGTTTTGATTGCATGAAGAAGCCTATTCCACAGACTTGGAAGGCAGTGTGTAATGTATCTGTCATGTTTTTTTCTATTAATGTTTTTTATTTTTGGCATTAAGTTCCAAGCTCACCCAACAGTGCATATCAGACACAGTCTCAAGTGGAACTGAGATTTATTTAAATACTTGCCTGTCTATCTACCTACCTACCTATCTGTTTTCCTAAATGAAAAATGTGGGTTAGTCTGTGGACCCTTTCAGCCATGACCTATACCACAAGGGCAGGATTAAATACAACACATATATAGATAGTTCAGTGAAGCCAATCAAACAGAATGTTTTAGAAGGTGACAAGGAGCTTCTGTATGCAGAGATAACCCATAAAGACACTGGAAGAAAGTAAAACTCCACACAGATGGCAAATGGAGTCCAGGATTTAGTCATAGACCCTACAGCTTTGAGGCAGATATATTGTCATTGCTCCATCATTCTGGTAAGCTCAGTACTGGATAGGATATTGCATTGTAAATCAAGCAGAGATCCCCTCTAACTAACCTACAAGAAAAAGAATAGAATGGCAGTTCCTAAAGACTTTCAGATTTTGGATCGCTGGAAAGAATTCAGAGGAAAGCCACCAGAAAAAAAAAATCTGTGGGAAGATGGGGAACAGATATGGCCACAGGCTTGGCGAAATAGAGCACTTTTCACCTGAGACCAAAAGGAACAGGAAGGTACAAGTTATTGGTGCAAAATATAATGTTACACAGATGTGAAGGTTTCATTCAAAATAAGGGCTGAACAGAAAGGATGGAACAAAGGCAGAGGATCACAAGGACTAAGTATTCCCTGGATCTCCAAACTTACTTTTAACTACAGGGAGAGAGAGATGCAGACCCAAGGAATGGACTACCAGAACAGGTAGTGAAGATGGAATCAGCAGAGGTATTCAGGAGAGCATGGAACAGGCAGAAATAGATAAAGGCAAGTAGGGATGGAAGAGAGGTAGAATGTTAAATGCATTTACAAAGGCAGAGGAGGTACGCCTACTGTTTTCTTCTGTCATCAGGCAAATTTGTATTATTTATTTAGGTATTTAACTTAGTTGACCTGGTTATTGGGCTCATACAAGACTGTTTTCAGTGACTTCTTGGGCCATGTAGCAGTAACAAAATGGTCAAGGCAAAGCTTACATTTCCCGTAATAAACAGTGATAGTTATAAGAAATGATTAACAGTCATGTATATGTTATAGCAATAAAACAATTGCACAAAAACAGACAAGGATATAGCTCATATTTGCAAACTAATACAGCCATTCAGTAAAAAATAACTAGCAATAGTGACTAAGAGTTGCACAGAAACAGACAACAGCTGTACAAATCAGTTCAATCAATAAGAGTATAACTAGTAAAGATTCAATGTGATTGCGAACTTTGCAGGAGATTAGCCTAGTGACATCGCCAAACATTTCTCAAGTTGTATCCTACTGACTCCTGTAGGTGTCTAATATTGCCTATTAATATTTACAACAATAATTCCATAACCATGCTACATACAAGTTATTGAAAGACTTCAACTTAAAGCCTACAGGATGGACAACTGCACTAATGTTTGGCCTCTGTCAAGTGCAGATAAATAGATACTAATTGTTAATATAATATGTAGTTACACTGTCATCAATTTCATATTCATCCAAATATCTCAGAAAACAATTGGCATAGACAGAAATGCCTAGCCTCGTATTAGAGCTCTCAGATGGATGAACAAAATGTTGCTAACACTGTTTGTGTGACTCGAATGGTTGCTGAGATATTCTAAGTTATTTACAAAACATCAGAAACGTAATAGTTAAGTTACTGTGTTTTCTGTGACTTATAAAATCTATTTTAATACCTAGAACCTAAAGAATACTACCACTATAAAAACAGTTTGTGCTGAAGAGTTTGCACTTCTTCAGTAACCCTCATGGTTCCAGAGATGTGAACATTTGTTTGAAATGCGAGGCCATAATTTGATTTTATTAAAAAATCTCAGGCAATGCCCATTCAAGCTCCATTGTATAGAATAATAGTGAAGTAGATTAGTTTGGGATACTAATCACTAATATCATTAGGCAGGACACAATGTGCTGAGTTTACCTAAAATGTTAGTTGTAATGACGTCTATAACAGGAGATGACTTGTTTTGATGGGTGACATTCTTGGCAAGTTGTACTAAGTTACATTACTGTAATAGTCAATTTAATTATGTCTGTTTAATGGAGAGTTCCACTTGAGGTTTAAGCTGCTACAAATTATCAGCTTTTTATCTTTAGTTATTTCAAGAATATTTTGTAATACATTGTCTAGTGTTGATAATGCGGCTGGTGAATAGATTTACACTGTAGTAAGAAAAAGCTTGGTGTATCCATCTGGTAACAGCTGTGCAATAGCCCAATTAGGGATTGATTCATATGGGTCAGAACTTTCAGTTATGACAGATGGTTAGACATGAAAGTTATTATTTACCAAAGTTAGTGGGCCACCTCCTGGTCTGGTTCCAGGTCTGTTCCTGGAAAAATGCTGACGTTTAAGGCAAAAATTTGCAATTTATTAACTGTATTTCAACCATGATTTAGTTATAGTTATGAGCTATACATTAAAATTGTTTGTCTATGTTTTTAGATGGGTCCTTTTATTACTGATGGTGTATGCATTGTTATATGCAACGGATAGCAATTTGGTGTTAATTGCAACAGGCTTGGGACCTGAGAAAGCATATCTATTTTTCGCTTTTCTCAAAAGTTTTTATAAAATTCTGTTATAGAAGCAAAGTAACTGTGTGAAGATAACATTTTCTTATTGTTATTAATGGAACAGATACCAAAGACAACCACAATGCATTCTTTAGCTATGTCAAGAATCTCCATGGCAACACCCCAATCTGCACAGAGCTACGGCAGAATGGTGCAAAATATACAGAGCTAACTGATATTGCCAACATCTTGGCAGATAGGTTCAGTGCAAACGTTATGCCCCCCTCACCCCCCAAAGGGCTTATAACTATACCAGATGGTTGTAGAGCTCCGTCAATCACAAACACGCAGGTAAAAATGGCACTCTCTAAAGCCAAAAACACAGCATCCATGGGACTGGACAACATCCCAGGCTACGTCTTACACTTAACTCCAAAATCAAATACCCCCACCTAAACTCCGTGTTCAATCACAGCCTCACCACAGTCTATGTGCCCATGGAATGGCACACAGCAATGGTTATCCCACTCCACAGAGGAGGAACCACCACAGACCTGGGAACTATCGACCTATTAGCCTGACAAGCCTGGTCTGCAAGGCCATGGAGTGTATCATCATGGAACTCATAAACAAAGACATTTGTAACCTCCAAACTTTGGATGCTACCCAATTCAGATTTGGGAAAGGTAGATCATGTCTCCTTAAATCTGGTAGACTTCTTTGAAACAGTTACCAAGGCCATAGACGAGGTCAAGGTGGTCCACACAGCCTACCTGGACCTTGCTAAAGCCTTTGACACTACCCCCCATTCAGGAATCATAGATAAACTCATCAGTCTTAACATAAACCCTTACATCACAAGATGGGTGGCCAACTGGCTCACAGACAGAACCCACACAGTGAGAGTTGCAGACTCCAGATCCAACTCCAAACCAGTGACAAGTGGAGTGCCCCAGGATTCAGTCTTGGGACCTCTCCTGTTAAGTATATACTTCTCCAAAGTGCAAGTGAACACTGAGGGTCTATGGCTAACCAAGTTTGCAGATGACTGCAAACTGGGTGCCATTATCGATTCCCCTGCCGATGTAGACATCCTGCAAAAGGGCCTCACTGAGACAGACACCTGGTGTCAAAATCATGGCCTCAAGCTAAATGCCAAAAAGTGCATTGTTATCCCCTTTAGTAAAACATGGTACCCATGAATTACCAGATAGGGAGAAGTTCACTTAACACAGAAAGTGTGATAAGAGACCTATTGGGACCCAAGTGGATAGTAACCTCTCCTTCAATAACCACATTGCCACAGTGGCCAGAAAATCTTTCTACGTGGCCCATCTAATCACAAAAGAGTTTGCATCTCGAAATAAGGAAGTCATTGTCCCCCTCTACTCATCACTTATCAGACCCCTCATTGAATACAATGACCCATTTGGGATGTATCTCATAAGACACCTGCAACAACTGGAGACGCCCCAAAAGTACCTCACTAAGAGGATTGCTGGCCTCAAACAGTTACCCTATGCTGACTGACTCAATAAACTCCAACTCTACTCGGTCGCATACCGCTTACTCTGAGGAGACCTCTGTCTAACATACAAAGCCATGTCAAACCCATAATTAATGGACATGCACCACTTAAAGAAATCCCAATCTCCCCAAGCTACACACTCTAGGGACCTAAACCTCACCACAACAATAAATAGGACATGCTGGAGGGATAGATTCTTGTCCCAGAGACTTCCCATGCTCTGGAACAAGATTTCCATCCACATCAAGCAGAGCTCATCATTAGCACTCTTCAAGAAAAGCCTTGATAAGTGGATGGGTGATAGGAAATTCACCCCTGGGATTATGTCTGGGGCACTGCTCGATGAGGGGCAGGAATTTATCACTACATTGGTGACGAAGGCCAATACACTGTTGGCTAGGCTTGCTTTGGCCCTTGGGCCAATAGCCTAGTACCTACCTATGAACCTATATGACCAACAGTCTTTTATGGTTACTGAAAAATGTAAATGCTGTAGGTGGTTCCCTACTGAAATGCTAACCCTTGAAATGCCAAGTGCTGACATGCAGAAAAAAATAAACAAGATGAAAAACAAAGGAGAACAGCAACTCTAAAAAAATGCTTTTCTCCTTAAAACTTCTTTTTTGCAGGGGGGAGAACCCTGCACCCCCACACCCCCAAACCTATATACACCAACTCTAAGATCATCATACCTTGGAGAAAAGGGAATATTCCTTGAAATGGCATCTCGGACTTAGTATATGTATACCAAGTCCATTCTTTCAGCCATTCAGTCTCCATTTTTTGGGACTCACTCTAGTGGGTCCCAACATTTCAAATGGTTACCATTCTGGGCTACCTGTATGCATGTACATGAAACAGTGAGAGTGGATGGTGGACATAATTATTCTTTTTGAGTAACAAGAATATAAATAGCAGGAGTAATAAAAGTTTGCATGTGGTTGCCTTAAAGCTTGCTATGCACAGGGCCAGACAAAAATGCAAGTTTCATTTAGTACAGGGAACCAAGGTGTTGTTCTTTAACTGTGCAGAACAGAAGTGGTTATAGTAGGTAGACAGCAGTAGTATAAAAGTAATGATGTGGGGGTGGTTGAGAATTGAGGGTGAGAGGGGAGGGAAGTGGGCAAATGGGAGTCACTCAGCCTGCATGACCACAGTGCAAATTAAGAGTGGAACCATCAGAAGGTAAATTTCCAGGTTAGCTGTTGTATCAGAAAAATGGCTATTAAGCTGCAAGGACAAGTCAGGCAGGATGGACTGTGCCCAATTACTTAAAGATACAAATAGTAGTGACCCTCTTTACATCCCAAATGGCCATAAAGACCAGGAAATTAAAATACAGACAGTGGTAAGAAGCAGTATAAGGCCGAAGGTTAAATCCACAACAAGCAGCCCATTTTCTGCTAAAATTACCTCTAGGCATTGCCAATTTAATCATAAAATACCAGAGACATCATTACTGGCGAACAAACAAAGGATAATTTGAAGTGTCTTCACAGGGCTTCAGTAGGTTATTTAATTGATTCAAACCAGCCCAGAAGTTGAAAATGTTGAAACACAGGTGCCCAGTAGGAAGGTAACTGGAATAAAGAAGCTGAACCACGACAAAGTAAAATCTTTTTTAATACAAAATGGTGAGTGCTTTCGCAATGGTAACCATTGCTTCATCAGACAGTTCATTCAAACAACAACAGCACTTAAATACTTTAATTCATTACTAAAACAGCCAATCCTACCACTCAAAGTTAATTCAGCACTCAGAAATCAATTAATTTCTATAGTTACTTTTTACCCTTAGTTAATTGCTGAAGTCAGAAAAACTCTGTTTAAAAACCACATGCACAAAATGTAAAGACAAGATAGATAAATATAAATAAAATACATAAAAAGTCAATGAATGGGTGGCCACGGTGGTGCAGCAGTTAGCGTTGTCGCCTCACAGCAAGAGGTTCTACTGTTCGATCCTCGGCTGGGGTGCCTTCTGTGTGGAGTCTGCATGTCCTCCCTGTGGTCGTGTGGGTTTCCTCTGGGTGCTCCTGTTTCCTCCTACATCCCAAAGACATGCTGTAGGTGGATTGGACACCTAAATTGGCCCTAGGCATGAGTGAGTGCTTGTGTGTGCCTTCTGTGGAAGGTTGGGTGCCGGGCTGGCAACTCGACACTGTAAAATCTCCACTGCCAATCATGAGCAGACATGTGATCCGCTGTGGCAACCCCTAACCGGGAAAATCCAAAAGAAGAAAATGTCAATGAATAAATACATATACTCGTGTTCCCCATTTAGTAACTGCTTATGTGCATGGGTATAAGCATAAAATATATATAAAAGTATAAGCAGTACACACTCAACAACTTAATACATATATTCTGCCTAATAAATGCACATGTTGTCCACCTAGTACATACATATGTTTTATTGCATGCATCTCAACAAATGCTTGTCTTTAGTGATATCTATGCTAGAAGCAGCTCAAGAAATACTGTCATACTGACCCAAAGCCCTGCATGTGTTTATGTAGTCTTCTCTTGTTAAAACAGTATTATTATTATTTATTTATTTTAACCTTCTAGATTTTAGCACTGGCTTCAATGGAACACTATCATTCAAACCCAAACCTCTGTGTGCTCCTAAACGCAAAATCCATTTTGCTTCCATATTTTCAGTAGTATTGACTATGTCCCCCATCCTATTGCTGACATTCTGAATGTGTAAAACCTGAAACAAAAATATATAGTCATCCCCATTATCCAATGTATGCTTAGCCAAAGCACTATACAGTTGGCCTTTTCTAGTGCAGTAAAGGTGATCCCTTATCCATTCCGTAGGTGATGGTTAGTTTTGCCAACATAGAAATGGAAACATGTTGTGCAGTGAGCTACATACACTACATTCTTAGTATTGCAATCAGCAGAATTCCTTTGCTCCCATAGATGCCCTGTTTCAGGGTGCTTAAAAAACCTTGATTCATCTATATAAATGCACTGTGTACATTTTCCACATCTATGGGTACCATTCACTGTGCTGTCCATCAGAGTAGGCATTTAGAAATAAGAAAAATCTAAAACAGCAGCTTTGCTATCCAAAGATACCTATGATACCTTATGAGACTGCCTTCATCCAAGCAAAGTGAAAGCAGAAGAAAACAAAAAGAAATGATAGTAGCAAACAGTTTACCTTTGCTGTCTTGTACATTCTTTTGTTTCCTGATCAGTATTATACCTATCACATTTTTGTTACAAGGATTAAATAACAGACCTTCATTTAATGTGTCTTATATTAAAATGTCATTATTGTTTTCTTACTAGGACTTATAAACTTTGTGTCCCATTAAGCACAGGTAATGATGCTACAAGCTGACTCATAAACGGGTGAGCAAAGCCAATGAAAACTGAAAAAAAAAGTTGCCTGCTAAAGAGAGGCAGGCACAAATAATGCAAAAAGACGTTTTATATCGGCTGTGGAAAAAAAAGAATGTCAGAATGTGCTCTAAGTAGTAGAAAATAGTCTGCAAGTTGAAGGCAAGAGGTTGTCTTGAGCATGATAAAAAGTACAAAGACAATCACTGCATTCATTTACACAGTGATTTGTCCTTATTCCTATTAGAGCTTTCTTGGATTTGAAAAATAAATGAAAAGAATGCCATCTACTGGAAGCAAAGCAATTCCCACTTCCAAAGTCTGCTAAATACAAGAGGCCTTTTTACCTGCCAACATACTTTTGGTTTGAAGGTATTTCAGCTATGCGCATCTGCGTAAATTTATAGTTTTCCTCTTGCTATTCTAAAATAAAGAAACACGTACTTTCCCTGTCACATTATATCTGGAATGTTTTCTCTACAAAAAATACTGGAATGTTCACAACCAAACTCAATGTGACCACTTAACATATTTCTTTTGAATTTGAAATCCAAGAACTGTTAAACACCTCACAGCACAGTCTATTACTCTGTGTCTGCTCAAACTCCAGCTTGTTACCTGAGAGCAATATAAATTCACTTCACAAAGTAGCTTTTCTTTAACTACAAGGAACTGATAAACTCTACTAACATAATGATGTGTAGCTGTTCGAAACGTTATTTACTTTTTGATTTAATTTTGAGAATTCTGCTAACTTTGGCCAACCAAATGAAACTGTAATTCATTATTAATCTGTGTTCTAGCTTTTGATCTCTTTATGCCTCCTCCCAGCAAAAAGTTGCCCATAATATATCTGAAGTGACTTCAAACCCTACTTTTCAAATAAAGTTTTTAAACTGTTGCACTATAGTATTTGTTAGATGGTGTTTTAATGCTACCCTTATTATTAGATTGTGAAAATTCCTAACTTTCATATTTTGAAATGTTGGGGAAAAAAATCACTGACCGTTGAAAAGCAAATATCAGTTTCTAAAATGCAAGTGTTAAAAAACAGATTTATATTAATTTTTTAATACAGTTTTGTTTCACAGTTCTTATGAATTTGCAATTAGTTTAGGCCAGTAAATATAAATGCCCCTTTATGTATGTTTACTGTGTGTGACAGCTGGTCAACAGAACTATTCAATAATTTTTTGATGACAGAAAAAAAACAGCAGCAAGGCTAATCCTCTTGTGTGACGGGCAGTTATGTTTTAACTTACAAGAGAAATGAGGTTCTAGTCTCATTTTTTGGGAGAGGTTATTGCAAGAGAATCCTTTCTCTTCCCATTATCCTGAGATGCCCTGACGTCAGAGTTGTTTATTTAAAAGTAGGGTGTGCAGTGGTATAGACCCCAGCACTTTGACAGGGAGCTGTACTCATGAAGAATATGTGTTAAATTTACTTTCTGAATGCCATTTCATAAAGTGTTTTTGTTTTCAAACCTTTTGCTTAGTAATTTTCTTAACAACTGATGTGGAACCAAATGTGACACTACCCTCTCCACTTCTGCTAGAATAACCGGTATGTATAGTCCCTTCTATAATTCTGACATTTTGTAGTTCTACATACCCATTATGATCTCCTGCAGCCAAAGCCTTCTGTTTCCATAGGCTCTATTCATTTCCTGCAAACAATGTGTATGTTTATGTTTTCTGAATAATATTCTATACTTCATTGAGAAATGTGTGATCGCAGGTGTGAAAAATGTGAGATTCATCAACAAAAAATCTGACATTGTTGTCTTTGAGTTACAGCTGTCTGTGTCTTTCAGCTTTTTCCGGTTAGGGGTCGCCACAGCAGAACTCAGGTCTGCTAATGATTGGTAGTCGATTTTTACATACCGGGTTACCAGCCCTGACGCATAACCTTAAACGAAGGCACGCCCATTCACACATGCCTCCACACAGAAGACGCTTTAGCTGAGAATCGAAGGGGACAACGTCTTGCTATGAGGCGACAACGCTACCGCAGCACCACCACCGCAGGTTACAGGTTACGAGTTACAGCTAAAGCCTGAAAACAAGTTATTCAAAGCCTTGACACAAACCTTTTCAGAGCTTTAGTGTAGCACTTACAGCTTTGGGCAGTAGTTGTTTGCACCTTTTAGTTACACTTCTATTCCAATTACCTTTATTACATCTTCCATTAACATTAATAATACAGCTCAATTGGATTATTTGTTCTGCTCCACTTATAGTCTCTTGTGCATTGACTATTACATTTGCATATGGTCCTCCAGCTGCTACAGCTAATGTTTTTAGAAAATATTTTTGAATTAATGCCTCCTCACATTATCACCTTATTTCAGGTGTATCAGTGACCTTCACATCAGCTGGAATCAACAGGCTTTATGTTATCAAAGGATACACTAGCGAAGCTGTCTTTGACTTATCAGACGATACACTAGCGAAGGTGTCTTTGACCTATCAGACGATACACTAGAGAAGTTGTCTTTGACCTATAAGGGTATACACTAGTGAAGCTGTCTTTGACCTGTTATCAGAGTATACACTAGTGAAGCTGTCTTTGACCTGTTATCAGACGATACACTAGAGAAGCTGTCTTTTACCTGTTATCAGGGGATACACTAGTGAAACTGTCTTTGACTTGCTATCAAGGGATACACTAGTGAAACTGTCATTGATCTGTTGTGAGAGGATACACTAGTGAGGCTGTCTTTGACCTGTTATCAGAGGATACACTAGTGAGGTTGTCTTTGACCTGTTATCAGGGGATGCACTTGTGAAGCTGTCTTTGACCTGTTATCAGAGGATACACTAGTGAAGTTGTCTTTGACCTATAAGGAGATGCACTAGTGAAGCTGTCTTTGACCTGTTACCACGGGATACACTAGTGAAGTTGTCTTTGACCTATCAGGGGATGCACTAGTGAAGCTGTCTTTGACCTGTTATCAGGGGATGCACTAGTAAAACTGTCTTTGACCTGTTATCAGGTGATGCACTAGTGAAGCTGTCTTTGACCCACGTGGCAGAAATGGTGGCAAGACCTAACCATACTCTCTAAATTACACCCTGCTAGACTGCGTAGTGGATATTTCACCACAGAGATTATCAATTTCTTTTGGTACTTACACCCACTTTAGTAATTATTTCACATTATCAACATTTTTCTCTGAAGGAAAAGAAAACAAAGGAAAAACAGATGTCAACTAAGCCTTTAAACGCTATCTTTGCTTTATGATTTGATAAATGTTAACTGGTGTTGCATGACATCTCACACAGACTGCAATATTTTCTTATTCTCTTGCCTCATCAGGACAAAATGTATCAACTTTTCCAGAGCCTTAGTTTATGACCTAGAGCTTCAGATGGTGGTGGTCTGCACCTTTTATTCAGACACACTCCAATTATCTATTACATATTCAGGTGTATTAGTGACTTTCTCAAGTAGTTGGACATGATTGTTGGAAAAACAATTTTTCCTGCCATACATTTAAGGCATTTAACTCTTCACTCCTGCTGGGCTGCTTTCTGTAATGCTAGAAATAAATCAATGCATCCTACTTGAAGGAATAAAACAAAGATTTTAGGCAACCAAAAATTGTTTTGGAATGAGGCGTGTCATGCCTACTTGAGTATTTGCTGGGGACATGGCAGTGTTTATATTGTTCTGATGAAGTATCTTGTATATATGAATGGAAAGAGCTCAGCCTAATGAAATGATAATTAAATTAATCAACAGTATTTTGGTCTTTTGTCTTTGATGTGAATTTTTGTGTTTATTAGTTTGGCTGTCCACACCTCACAACCACTTGCTAGGTTAACTTATCCACTAACTTGATAAAAAATATCTGGTTTAACTCCTTAGGTTGTACACTAAATTGTAAGAAAAGAAAAAATAACCCCAGAGCAAAGCATACTGCAATTGATTAAAATGCTTTATACAACAGATGCATACAAATATATTAGACTATCCTATCACACTAAACTGAGCATTAAATAGAGAGATTTCACAGTTCTATACATCAGAAGCAGTCCATTTTTTAATTAAACACAATGCAGAAGATCAAGGCTCTATTCTGCAGCATAATTCCTAAGATAATTTTATATAAAGAATTCTGGGTAATGGAAAATTTTATACAAAAACCTGAAACATTTGAAAGTCAATTCTTGTGAAAAAAATTTTCTTCACCTTACTTTCTGAGCAAAAAAAATAAGCTCTTAATAAACAAATTGCTTATCTCTGTTCAAAGCCTGTCAAATATACACAGAAAGCATCAGTAATTAACTTGAGTACAATTTCAAACATAGGTTCATAGGTAGGTACTAGGCTATTGGCCCTAGGAACTATATAAGCCTAGCCAAAAAGGTACCCTGGCTTTCGCCACCCAAGAAAATTATTTTCCTATGCCCCTGTCGAGCAGAGCCACAAAGGTGATCCCCCGGGTGACTTTCCTATTTCCCATCCAATCAAGATTTTTCTTGAAGAGTGCTAATGAGGAGCTTTGTTTGATATAGACAGGTAGTTTGTTCCGGAGTATGAGAAGTCTCTGGGACAGGAATCAATCCCTCCAGCATGTTGTTTATTGTGGTGACAAGGTTTAGGTCCCTAGACCGTGTAGCTTGGAGGGATTGGGATTTCTTTAAGTGGAGCATATCCAACAGCTCTGGGTTTGAAATAGCTTTGTATGTTAGGCAGAGATTGCCTCTCACAGGTGATATGTCATGGAGTAAAGCTGGAGTTTTTTCAGACGGTCTACGTAGGGCAAGTGTTTGAGGCCAGTAATCCTCTTTGTGAAGTATTTCTGTGGCTTTTCCAGTTGTTGTAGATGTCTTGTCAGGTACATACCAAATGGGGCATTGTACTCCATAATGGGTCTAATGAGTGACGAGTAGAGGGGAACAATGACCTCTTTTCTCCTGGATGAGAAACCTCTTGTGATGAGGTGTGCCATGTAGAAGGATTTCCTGACTACTGTGGCGATGTTATTATCAAAGGAGAGACTACTGTCCACGTGTCCCAAGGTCTCTTATCACACTTTCGGTGTTAAGTCGACAACCAACTATGAAATAGCTCATGGGTACAGAATTTTTACCAAAGGGAATGACAATGCACTTTTTGTCACTGAGCTTGAGGCCATGGCTTTGACACCAGGCATCTGTCTCAGTGAGGCCCTTTTGTAGGATGTCCACATCGTTAGGAGTTTTGATTATGGCTCCTAGTTTTCAGTAATCTGCGAACTTCATTAGCCAAAGACCTTCTGTGTTAGTCTGTACTTCAGAAAAGTAGATACCAAACAGAAGAGGACCCAGGACTGAACCCTGTGGTACTCCACATGTCACTGGTCTGAAGTCGGATTTGGAGTCTGCTACTTTCACAGTGTGGGTTCTGTCAGTGAGCCAGTTGGCAACCCATCTTGTGACATAGGGATTTATACCTAGTTTAGTGGGTTTATCTATAATTCCAGAGTGGGGGATGGTGTCAAAAGCCTTGGCGAGATCTAGATAGGCTGTGTGAAAAACCTTACCCTCGTCTACGGCTTTGGTGACTGCTTCAAAGAAGTCTATCAGGTTTAGGAGACATGATCTGCTTTTTACAAACCCGAACTGGGTGGGGTCCAGAGTTTAGAGATTACCAATGTCTTTGTTTATACGTTCCATGATGATACGTTCCATGGCCTTGCAGACCAGGCTCATTAGACTAATGGAGCAGTAGTTCCTGGGGTCCATGGTGGCTCCCCCTTTGTGGAGTGGGATAACCCTCACTGTGCGCCATTCAGTGGGCACAAAGCCTGAGGTGAGGCTATGATTGAAAGTGCTTAGGTGGGATGCCAATTCATTCTGCAGTTTGTGTAGAATGCAGCCTGGGATGTTGTCAGGTCCCATGGATGCTGTGTTCTTGGCTTTGGAGAGTGTCGTTTTTACCTGTGCAGCCATGATTACAGAACTTTGCATTCTTCCGGTATAGAGATGGGCACTTTAGGGGATGGGGGGGGGTAAAGTTAGCAATGAACCTACCTGCCAGGATGTTGGCAATATCAGTTGGTTCTGTATATTTACTGCCATTGTGCTGTAACTCAGAGCAGATCTGACTGTTGCCATTGAGATTATTGACATAGCTATAGAATGCTTTGTGGTTGTCTTTAGAATCAGTGGTGATTTTGTTTTCATAACTAGCTTTGGAGGATTTTATAAGGGATCTCAGCTTCTTACTGAGGCTGACCAGGGAGTTCCTCCAATCATGGGATTTTAGTCTTTTTTGCAACAGTTTCTTTCTTCTGTTGTAGAGTTTGTTTATGGCAGGGGACCACCAGATTGTCTTCCTTTTTTTGGAGGATAGCATCTTGGTTCTGTTAGGGATAGCACGATCCATGCACTCATGTAAGTGCTTATAAAGTGCATTTGTGTAGGATTCAGCAGTCATACCTCTATTGTCCATCTGCATGGGTGTTGTGAAGTTTGCCACTTCTGTCTTAAGAAGCGTGTAGTTGGCTTTGGAGAAATTTTTTATAGTGGCTTCCCTAATGGGGGTGGGGGGTGGGGGCGGGATGTGGATATCTAGGGTGGTCGGATCTGACCAACGAGGAATTAACGTCTGGTGTGGAACACTGGTCACCCATGTTGGTAATGGCCTGGTCTAGGATATTGCTGCCCCTAGTGGGGGTGTGAATAAGTTTATCCAAGGCATTGGAATTTATGAATTCCAGAAAACGTTGAGCACAAGAGTTGGTACATGAGTAGTTTTCCCAGTTAATGGTAGGGTAGTTGAAATCGCCCATTATTAGGGTGTTGGGTTGTACCCTAATATTTTCCAGTGTATCAAGAAATGAGGAGTGGGAATCCTGGGACATGGTGCGGGATCTGTAGCAAGTTACAATTTGGATTGCGGTCTTGCCCAGAGTTAGTTGCACTTGGATAATCTCGGATGCATTATGCTGAGAAACTAGCCTGGAGGTGTGGATATCCTTAATGTATATGGATATGCCTCCACCTTTAGTCTTTCGGTCCTGATTTGGTGGCCGAAAGGTGTGGTATGAATTATAGCCTGGTAATGCAGGGGTGCTCTATGGAGCCTTGAACCAGGTCTCTGTCACTGCACAGATGTCGATGTTCTCCATTTTAAGGAGTGCCTCGAGTGAATGCATGTTGAGATATTGACTTCTAGCATTGAGTAGCATTACCCTCAGATTTTGCTTGCTTGTACCTGTTACTGTTGTGAATTTGTCATTTGAACTTTGCCTAAAAAGGCACTATAGGGGTGGCAAGAGCCTTAGCCAGTATCCAGAATCCCAAGGGCGACATGTGCAGGCCATCTCTGGCAAAGCATCGCGGTCTGTCGATCATGTCATCCCAGGCAGGCAGATAATGGATCCCCTTAGAATGACACCAAAAGCTTAGCCAATTGTTGAAGACAATCATTTTGTCCTTGTACACTGGTATAATTCTGGGTAATGGCAGGATGCTACTCAGGGCTAGGGTCATACCTGCCTGGGCTACAAGATCAGAGAGCTACTCCATGTCTCTCTTCATGTAGTCCAGGAAGGTACGTCTCAGGTCATTCCCACCAACATGGACAATGACAGAGTCATATTTGTACTTGTTGTGGAGTGACCTGAGTGTGTGCATTATGTGGCGGATCCTGGCACCCATCAGGCAGCTGACAGTAACTTTCTCCTTGTTTAGCCTGGTGAGTGGAACATCAGTGTGCCTGACTATAGAGTCACCTATGACTAGAGTGTTGGGTACATTGTTATGCCTTATGGACTGTGGTTGAGTGGCACACTGAGTTTGTGTGCTATGTGTCATTTGAGTTGTGTTGGGGGGGGTGGAGGTTGGTTGCGTTTCTCTGTTGCTTGAGTACATTTTTACTGAGAGCCTTCATGAATGTATGTGTGTGTTTTGTATTTCTATGTGTGTGTTTTGGTGGTGTAGGTTTTGAGGGACTATGTGATGTGTCTAGTCCAGTCTTGAGTGAAGAGAGCTTTGCTTCCAGTTTGGCTCTATAAGTGCATCTCTCACAGGTTGTAGTGTTGGGTGGTAGAAGGAGAAGATTGTCTGTGTACATGAGGCAATTACTGCATTGCCCCCAGATGCCTGGATTCATCAGGTAGACAGGAGAAAACACCGGGAGCTGACCCTTAGACATGCCTGGATAGGTGCTTATTTATTAAGTACTAAAAACTGTTTTCTTCTAGACAAGTGGGAAAAGTTGAGAAGTTCAGAAGGAACTAGAAGAGTAAAGAATTACAGTTCCCTCACCTTCACCTTGCAGTTACATTAGTACAATAAGCTCTGAAGCTCTCTGATCCAAACACAGATTAACAGGATATGGCTGGAACAATGGTATAATGATTAATATTGCTGACTCCTGGAATTTGGTTATGTGGTTCAATTCCTTGCTGAAATGACTATGTGTGGCATTTGCATGCTCCCCCTGTGCCCATTAAGGGTTTTGCAAAGTGTTCCATACTCTAGTCCCTTCCTTATCCCAAAGCCATGATGCAAGTAACTAGGGATCCCCATGTTTGGAGTCTATATTTGTGTGGTTGGGTATGAGTGTGCACACGTGTGTGTGTGTGTGTGTGTTTACGCACACTTTAATGGACTAATATCCCATCCAGAATTAGTTCTCTGTCATATGTGCACTAAATGCTGGGATTGGCTCCTGTTACCTTGAAAACCTGAATAGGATAAAGCAGGTGAAATCCATGAATGAATGACCTATATAATTACTATTTAAACTACAAAAACAAAACTCCCTTCCATATAACTCACATTCCTCACAATGGAGTGGCATTTTAGATTTAAAGATCAAATTTATATTGTAAATAACATCTTCATCACTCATTATCATCCAATAATAAATTCTCTGACATCTTGTTAAGTTATACTCACTTGAATATGACCTTTCACCCTATCAAAAACATTCATCTACATCATCTTAGATTTCTACAGATTAATTTCAAGTGAATTGGCAATATCTATGCCTCTTACAACGTATCACATATAATGTATTAATGACAATATCTATGCTGGTTATCTTGCATACTATTATATATCACATATAATGTAGTACAGTACTACCACACTAACATTTTTCACTCAGATACTATCTCAGGAAAGAAAATTTGAATTTTTTTATGAAGTTATGACTATTTAGTATTGACAGACTTCAACAAACTTTAAATACTTAATACTGATAGACTTTATCAGCATGGTGTATAACGTTATAGCAGGCTTTAGTGCTGTTAACAAGTATAAAGTACCTATATATACTATGTTACATCTTCCTTATTTACAGCAATATGACAGCAGCGTTGTACGTTACCATCTGTAGACATTTTGAATAATATGACTACAAAAATACACAAAGCTATTCATTTTTATTTCTCTTTGTATGCACTATTAAGGAAGAAGAATTCTTTAGCACTTCAAGTTTTGAATAGTGTAGTTAAGTGTATGAATGTTTTACAAAAACTAAAAAATATAGGATCAAAAGTTTTTCATTTACGAGAAATTAAAAGAGGGAAACAAGCTTTGTTTTTAATAAACAGCCAGTAAATGTCTTATCCATTTGTATCAAATCCCCTAAAATTGAAGCAGCCATAGTTTTTGCCAAAACAGTAACTTGGGCTAAAGAAGATTCATTAAACGGTGTACATTTCTTATTTATTTATTTATTTATTGGCAATTGTTTACCAGGAAAGTCCACTGGGCCAAGATGAGCCCATTTTCGGTGAAGGCCCAGGGAAAAAAGCTCATTGTAAGTAACAAAACAAAAACGAAAAAACAAATTACAGAAATTACATAAAAACGTTTTTAAAAAAATTACATAAGATTTTCATAAAATGAAATAAACCTGCTACAACCTTTCTGACATGAAGGCTGAACATATTTATAGTACAGGGGTACAATAATAACATGACATAATGCAGAGCGAAAACAAATATATCAAGATTAGACTGTTATACACAACAAGAAAACACAGTGTGATAAGGCCTTAAACAGAACAACCAAGCAGAGTATATGAGTGTATAATAAAACATGATTAGACAGGCAAAGAGAGAAAGGAGTAAAAGGAGAAACGGAGAGACGCGGAAGAGGGAAAAGCATATAAAGAAAGGAAGATGAAATAGTGAAAAGAAAGAAGAAAGCAGGGAGGGAAAAAGGGGTAATGGAGCTAAGAGGAGGCATGAGGAGGAGTAAACAATATAAAAGGTCATCAGAAGAAAAAGAAAAACGTATTAGCAAAAGCTAGGGGTAGACAGTTTCAGGGTTAAATTGCTAGATTTAAGTAGTTGCTGAGTAAGCAGTGTAACAGTTACGTGCCCACTTAGAGAGACGATGATTGTGTAGTGCAGTTTTAAAGTTGGAAGGGCTTTGTTGGAAGTGGATAGAAGGACGTAGATTATTCCATAGTTTAGCAAGGCTCCATGAGTATGATAGCTGACCTGCAGGTTGCTAGTTTAGCAATGCTCCATGAGTGTAATAGCTGACCTGCAGGTTACTAGTTTAGCAAGGCTCCATGAGTGTAATAGCTGACCTGCACTTGCTAGTTTAGCAAGGCTCCAGGAGTATGACAAGCTGACCTGCAGGTTACTAGTTTAGCAATGCTCCACGAGTATAATAGCTGACCTGCAGGTTACTAGTTTAGCAATGCTCCACGAGTATAATATCTGACCTGCAGGTTGCTAGTTTAGCAAGGCTCCATGAGTGTAATAGCTGACCTGCAGGTTGCTAGTTTAGCAAGGCTCCATGAGTGTAATAGCTGACCTGCAGGTTGCTAGTTTAGCAAGGCTCCATGAGTGTAATAGCTGACCTGCAGGTTGCTAGTTTAGCAAGGCTCCAGGAGTATGACAAGCTGACCTGCAGGTTACTAGTTTAGCAATGCTCCACGAGTATAATAGCTGACCTGCAGGTTGCTAGTTTAGCAAGGTTCCATGAGTGTAATAGCTGACCTGCAGGTTGCTAGTTTAGCAAGGCTCCATGAGTGTAATAGCTGACATGCAGGTTGCTAGTTTAGCAAGGCTCCATGAGTGTAATAGCTGACCTGCAGGTTGCTAGTTTAGCAAGGATCCAGGAGTATGACAAGCTGACCTGCAGGTTACTAGTTTAGCAATGCTCCACGAGTATAATAGCTGACCTGCAGGTTGCTAGTTTAGCAAGGCTCCAGTAGTATGACAAGCTGACCTGCAGGTTACTAGTTTAGCAATGCTTCTTGAGTATAATAGCTGACCTGCAGGTTGCTAGTTTAGCAATGCTCCAGGAGTATGACAGCTGACCTGCAGGTTGGTAGTTTAGCAAGGCTCCATGAGTATGATAGCTAACCTGCAGGTTGCTAGTTTAGCAAGGCTCCATGAGTATGACAGCTGAGCTGCAGGTTGCTTGGTTTATGAATTTGGACAAGATATTGGTGGTCAGATTGAAGAGGCCTAACAGGATTACAGAGGAGCTGAGTGCAGGGCAATCTTGAGGTCAATTTATGTGTAGTTGTGAGTTGAAGGAGGAGTAGGTGGTGATGGACTACAGTGGTGCGTAGAGTGGTGACTATTAGTGGTAAATTTAGTGATCTTGTTATAACATGTTTCTAATTTTGTTTTCAGGGCAGACTGCAGGTTGGGTAGTTAGGGAGCACCATAAGTAGAAAGGGTAAAAAGGTAAGATAGCGCTAATGTTTGTTTGGAAGAAAGGGACAGGAACTTGTGTCTATAGAGAAGCCCGAGTTTTTTGTGGTTCTTACTAATATTGTTTTGAATGTGAAGCTCAAATTTAAGGTTTTTATCAATTATTACCCCTAACAATTTAGTACAGGTCACTAACTCAATTTTGGTGGAGTTAAGAGAGAGTATTTCGAAGTTGGCTTTATTAATAGGAGTATTTCTCTTGGGAGTAAACATCATAAGTTTGGTCTTTTTGGGATCTAAAGAAAGGTGATTTTTGTGAAGCTAAGTTTCCACAGTAGAAAATGTGGCTTGGGTGTATTGCTTTAATATATATGAGTTGTGAGCAGAGCAGACTATAGTGGACTCATCTGTGTACTGTACTAGGGAGCCCTACTGGATAGCTTGGTGGAGATTATTGATAAAATGTTAAACAAAAGTAGGCCTAATACTGAGCCTTGGGGTATGCCTGTAGGGTTGTGAATGTAGGAGAAATGGAGTTCTGCCATTTAACAGCATGCTCTCTGTTAGAGAAGTAACTTTTGAACCAGGTAAGTGACTGGGGAGATAGACCCATACTGGAGAGCTGGGAGAGGAGGATAGGGTAAGAGATGAAAGCCTTTGATAAGTCCAAAAACAGGGCTGATACAATGCTGCCAGTGTCATGGGTTTTGTTGACTATATAAGTATATTAGTGCAGTAGATGTGCTATGTCCTGGATGGAAGCCGTGCTGTGTGGGGATGAGAATTTTATTCTTTAGAAGTAAGTCTTAAGAGTTGTTTTTGGACACATTTTTCTAGAATTTTAGAGATAGGCGAAAGAATAGCAATGGGATGAAAATTTGAAATGTCAGTTGAGGAGCCACCTTTGTAAAGTGGTAGGATTATAGCTTTTTTCAAGAGTCAAGGGACATGAGATTCTAGGATAGATCTGTTTATCAGAATGCTAATTGGGTAGGTCAGTCAGCTGTGATTTTTAGAAACTTGGCTGGAATTCTGTTAGCAGAGTTAGAGCATGGCTTTAGTTTCTGAAGAAGTTTTTTGATGTAAGAAGTAGGGATAGGAGAGAGATTAAACTGGGGCTGAGAAGTCTGTTGGGTGCAGTTAAGAGGGTGTGTGTTAATACATGGTGGGGGATGGAGTGAAAAATCAGGAGTATAGGCGCAGCTCTGATAGAGTGTGTTGTGAAGGGGGGGAGTAGAGATGTTATTATTAGTGAGAGGTAAGAGAAAAAGTAGCTGTAATATTGGCAATGGTGTCAATAAAGTAGGAGTTAAAGATACTTGGTATTTGTTCTGTAGGCTTGTCGGGGTGTGGGCAGGGATTGGGTTTTGTGCCAGGATTCAAGAGATTATTGACAGAAAACCAGAAAATTCTGAGGTTGTTTTTTCTATGTATTTGTTGGTTCCAGAAGTAGTGTTGTTTACCTTTAGAAATTAGTTTTTTTAGCTAGGTTACAAAGCTGTTTATAATGGATAAGGTCAGAAGTATTGCTGGACTTAAACCAGAGTTTCCATGTGTTGTCCCTATAGTTCATGATTTCTTTAGTAGCTTTTGTTAGCCGGGGACATGACTGGTTTTGGTTCTTTTCATTCTAGTTGGGGCTAGGCTATTTAATATGTTTAGAAAAGAGCTATTGAAGTAGAGCAGAGCATCATCTAAAGGAAGGGTTTTAAGGATACTCCAGTCAGTGCTTTTCAGAATATTATTAAATGTGTTGGGATTAAACTTTGAAAGATTTAGAACTATTTTGATATTAGGGTGCTTTCAGTAAAAACAAAATGAAAACTCCAGCAAAGCTAGAACTTCCACTAAGTGACCTCCCAAACCTCTTGTATCAGAGACACATGGGATATATGCAAATGACCGTGTTTCAGCTAATTGGCAATTCTGAATGCCCATGACTTGTTTCATTGTTTTAATGGACAATTTCAGACCAATAAAGCCAAACCCACTAGCTGTGGATATGCATATTTCGGCCTTATGACCTCGTCAGCACAGCACAAGCAGAGTGTTTGACTAAGCATAAGAAACACAGGGCTGTTATACCCAGCTGATGTCCATTATCATTAGGGTCACTACAAAGATATCCCAAACAACAAACTAAAACAATATGCCAGAAAGTCAAACACTCTGCTTGTGTTGTGCTGATGAGGTCATAACAAGGTCAAAATATGCACATCCACAGTTTTCATTTTGTTTTTACTGACTGGTTTTTCAGTGACTTTCTGGCTTATTGTTTTAGTATATTATGGTTCTTTGGAATGGGTGAACAGGCTCGGACTGTATAAGCAGGGCGGTGGTCACTAATGGAGTTGGACATATCTCTAAAAGTTATAAACTTGGAAGGATCTGAGACAAGAATCCAGTCTAAGATGGATTTCCTTTAGTTATATGGTTATATCTAGTAGCGGTAGTGATAAGTTGGGTGAAGTGAAACAAATTTATACTACAGGGTGACTGGTAGAGGTAGAAGCCCAATCACTATTCATGTCGCCAAGGATAATTGTTTAATTTTTTATAGTGTAGAAGAGCCAATATATAATATCTTCTAGAACAGGAATGTTATTACCAGGTGGGATATCTTCACAACTTGTGTTATTCAATACCTAGTCTATGCTGCTAATGTTGAATGTGTTCCATTTATTAGAAGCCAATTTCCAGACCTGTCTGATTTTAGTTCAGCTGGAGACCTTAATTTAACAAAGAATCCTACAACTGATTGGAAGAACTGAACTTCATATGGAACACAAAATGATGACCTTCATAATCTTACTATCGCTTTAGGAAACAGGCAACCTGCTGCCATTGAATATACATGCTTTACTCCCCATACATCTCAAACAACTGTACTTGCTTGTTTTTATTTCCCCAAAACAAAAGCTTATTGTGTAAAATCAAGTAATACCAAGGGCAGATTCCAAAACACCTGCTCTAGGTGTATATCCGCTATGAGTCCGAAAAGCTTGCTTTCAGTGTAAGTGACTTATTTCACTGTAAGGCTTATCTATAAACAGGTGTATACCAGGGGCCAGATTCCAAAACATCTGCTCTCAGTGTAAATCCGCTATGAGTCCAAAAAGCTTGCTCTCAGTGTACGTGACTTATTTCACTGTAAGGCCTATCTATAAACAGGTGTATACCAGGGGCCGGATTCCAAAACATCTGCAATAGCCTGCTCTCAGTGTAAGTGGTCACTTTCACTGAGAACAAGTCTTTTGGAATCTGGCCCAATGTCTTGCTATATAACTGCTTGTAACATTCTCTCTATGAAAATAACATGTAGGAAATCATCCAGACCTCTCAAATGGGAAACTGATCCAACTATTCTGAATAATTCAGATTATATAACACTTATCAAAAATACTTGCAAGCTCACATTTCGGAGAATATGCCTTCTCATGCTTCATGAAAAAGTCTTAAAATTATATATCCTGCTGTAGATGGTCTTCATGTTAGGAATAATAAAACACATTTTACCAATAAATATTTAATTGAGTACAATCAAGCTAATATGAATTTCAGTTAACTGCTTTAATAGTCTATACTTTATTATATAATAAAAAGTTGCTGTGTTTGCATGGAAGCAAATAGAAGGGCTTGGAGAGGGGAGCTACTGACTTATAAACTCAAAAACTGGAAATGAACCTATATTTATTTAAGGATTGCAAAACTAAAAAGTTAATATGAACTAAAGTCCTATGGAAAGAAATTAAATAATGAATGGTTTGTGTGAAAGTTTATATTCCAGTAGCTACACACCCACTACAGATAACAGCAAATAATGTTTGAAGATGTTCTATTCATGTCATAATCTACAAAAGAAGTAGAAAGTATAGTTGTGTAAGTAAACTTACCATAGCAGTAGATACCCAAATGATCACTTCTGCAGTAGCTTTAGCTATATAGGTTATATCCTGCAAGGATATTAACAGCCGGCCAGCTTCCAAAGTTTCAGGGCACCTTCTGTGTGTCCAAACCATTAGATGTCTCAAGCAGAGCTCACTAAAAAGACAAGTTTGGGTGCCAAGCCCTTCAGAACTTTCATGCCAACAGAGAGGGGTAGGCAGATCCCTGAAAGGACAACACTAGAAATAACAAAAAATAAAAGTTCACATCCTGGTAAAAACAACACAACAAGAAACAAGGGGGAATGGAGGAAGGGAGTGAGTATTCAAACAGCTACTGTTATAGTAAGTTTACTATGTTCTTCATAACGGTCACTGTTGCAGCAGCCTAAACTATATGCGTATATGGGTACCATAGTTTATAGATTTTGGAAGGTGGAAGGAGAAGAGCCCAGTTGCCCCTCGAGAATGGTCCTAATAAAGCCTGATCTAGACCTAGAGAAGTCAGGCTAATAGCGCTTTGTAAAAGTATGTACAGAGGACCCAGTTGCTGCTTCTAAGATACTTCTGGAATACAACCCTTTCCAAAAGGTCACTGATGAAACAAACACCTTGACAGAGTGGGCCTTGGTCCTGACTGGAATAGTTTTGTTGCAGTTGGGAATAGCCTTAGAAAACTATTTGGAAATAGTCTGTTTGGACACAGGTTATCACGTCTTTTTACCTTCACAAGAAATGAACAACTGATCTGAAGATCTGAAAAATGTAGAGTTGCAAAGATAGTACTTCAGTTGTCTGCAGAAATCCAAGGTGTGAAGTACTCTTTCCCCCTCCATTTTAGGTTTAGGAAAGAAAATGGGGAGATTGATAGTTCGGCTTAAAGTAAACTCAGATATTACTTTAGGCATAAAAGAAGGATTAGTTTTCAAAGCAATCCTGTTCCTGAGGAAAATAAAATAGGATTGATTCACCATCAGAGCTTGCAACTCGGATAACTTTCTTGCAGAGGTCAGAGCAGTCACAGTAAAACTGTTTTCCATGTTAAGAACCTCAATTCAGCTAGGTTAGCTGGTTCAAATGGAGCAAGTATTCACTTTTCTAACACAACATGAAGATTGCAAGCAGACGCCATCAGTTTTCTTGGAGGCCTGTTGTGCAAAATCCCTTTTAAAAACATTTCAGCATGAGAATGCATTGAACAAGGAGGATTCGTGGGCAGACATGTGAAATAGTAGATAAATTAACCTTGATGGAGGTATGAGAAAGAACATTTGATAGTAACTCTCACAAATATTGTAAAACCATAGGGGCAACTAGCCCCGAATGGGTGCTGGTTCTTTTGCTGGCACCAACTAGAAAACCTTTTCTATTTGCTAATATATGATTTTCTAGTAGCAGGCTTTCTTGCCTCCATCAGTACCTGATGCTCGGTCTCAGTAAAAAGGTGCCTAAACAGAATTAAGACCCTATCATCCAGGCAGACAAATAAAGCTGATTGGAGTCTGGGTGTATCAAACACCCCTGATGTTGTTTGAGTAGATCCAGTCTGTGAAGAACTTGTGATAACTGTCCCTGGCCATTTCCAAAAGCAAGGTCCCTTGTCCATCACAACAACCTATTAGAAACCATATCTAGTTATACAATAATCAATTCAAATATTCTGAAATGGATGATCTAATACAATTTCTGTAAAATTATAACAATAAAATGAGTGAAATCTAATAAATTAACTGCATATTAACTGTTTTTTCAATTTTTAGCCAGCACTTTACTGTTATTAAACAAATAGTAAATGAGTATACTTTAAAATGTGGTCTTCAATGCTATTTTGCAAATTCTAAAAATGTTTTAATCTTAACAATTACAAACACACACACACACACACATGTATGGACAACAATTTGTCAACCAAATCTCTACCTGCACAAAAATACCTGCCGCTAGCAGTGTACCCTTGGACCACTCCTCTTTGGAATTTACGTCTCAGAGATCAAAGCTCATTCCACATGCCTAAACTGTCTGTGAGTTTGAGCTGACTAAAGACAAGTCACAGCTTTCGTACCAACAAGACAGGCTGAGCCCTAAAAGGACAATGCAATGAAAAAGGGGACATAGGGAGTGGATAATGCAGCAGTAATCATTCAAACATCTACTATTATGATAAGTTTACTTATACAACTGTACTATGTTCTTCATACTGATTGCTGTTGTGGTAGCCTTAGCTATAAGTGCAGATTGCCATAGCTTGCAAATTCTTGAAGGCTGAAGAACAGTCCAAGAACACATGGAAAATGGTCACAGCAAAGCCTGATCTAGACCTAGAGAAGGAATCAAGCTTGAAGTGCTTTGTAAAAGTATGTACAATGGACCAAATTGCTGCTTCTAGAATACTTCTAAAAACAACCCTTTCCAAAAAGCCATAGATGAAGGCAAGGTCCTGCTAGAATTGGTCTTGATCTTGCCTGGAATAGTTTTGTTGTAATGAGTGCAACAATAGCCCTTAGACAACCATTTGGAAATAGTCTGCTTTGGCACAGGTTGTCCTTTCTTACCTTCACAAGAAAAGAACTGATCTAAAGATATGAAAATTTAGTTCTGTCAAAATACTACCTGCGTTGTCTGTGGTCATCCAAGGTATGGAGCATACTTTCTCCCTCATTTTTAGGTTCAGGAAAGAAAAAAGGGAGATAAAAAGTTTTGCTTAAAGTAAACTCGGATACCACTTTACCTACCACTTCAGGCATAAAAGGAGGATTAGTTCTCAAAACACCCCGTCCCCATGGAAAATGAGGTAGGGCTGACTCACTATAAGAGCTTGCAACTCAGCTACACTTCTTGTAGAGGTCAGAGCAATCAGTAAAACTGTTTTCCATGTTAAGAACCTCAAGTCAGCCAGGTTAGCTGGCTCAAATGGAGCAAGTGTTAGTTTCTCTAATACAAAATTAAGATCGCAAGGAAGTGCCACTGCTTTTCTTGTAAACCTTTTATGCAAAACCCATTTCAAAAGCATTTTGACATGAGAATGCATTGAAAAGGGAGGACCCATGGGCAGACATGTTGAAATGGCTGATAAATGAACCTTGACAGAGGAATATGAAAGGGAACAGGAAAGTAACTCAGAAAAATACTGTAAAACCAGAGAACAACTAGCTCTGAATGGGTTATGGTTATGTTGTTGACATCAACTAGAAACATTTTTAATTTGCTAATATACGTTTTGTTGTAGCAGGCTTTCCTGCCTCCAGTAGTACCTGCTGCATATTCTCAATAAACAGGTGCGTAAGGAAAATTAAGACACTATCATTCAGGCAGTCAAATTAAGTTGATTTACTTTAGGGTGTATCTAACACCCCTGTTCTTGTGTGAGCAGATCCAGTCTGTGAGAAAGCTTGCACTAACTGGCTCTAGCCATTTCCAAAAGAAGGGAGAACCAAGGTTGCCTGGACCAGAAGGGAGTCACAGCAATCTTGGGGATTCCTTCTGAATCTTCAGAAGTACCTTGACTATTAGTGTAAAGGATGGAAAGTATACAGCAACATTCCTGTACAAAGAAAATAAAAGGCATCTGCTTTCCAAGCCTTCCTGCATGGAGTCCTGAAGCAGAATCCTGCCAGCTGATTGTTCAGAGAGGCGGCAAAGAGGTCTATTTAAGGAACTCCCCACAGCTGGATCAAATCTAGTAAGACCCCTTGATCAAGGGGTATGTTGCAAGCATTGCAAGACAGATTTGTCTCAAAAAGTTATCCAGACCATGTTGTTTAGTGAGGTTATCAAAAATATCAGTCAGAGTAATGACAAAAGGAGAGTTTAAAAAGGGTGAAATAAGACTGATGTAAATTGATCCACTTCCATCCCATAGGTTTTTAGTAGTGATAGTAGTACAATCAAAGGTATTACGACCAAGAATTGGTGAATAATGGTTGGGATTGACAAGATGTTTCAAAAGGTAGGTAAAAATATTTATTAATAAAAAATGGTAGGAATATGAAAAACATGTTAGAACATCAACTAAAGGAGGTAAAAATGGTGAAAGTGAAATAAAAACAAGCTTGCATATGCTCTGGGTATTCCACGAATAAATACATTTCCAATAACTAACGTCTACTGTGCATTTACCCAGATGACTTATGCTACCCCAGGGCATTTTACATTTTTTTTTATTTTACTGTGTATTAAGCTCAGTGTGTAACATGTGATACATATTACATACGAATAACCAATACGGCTTTTATAAAACATATTTGTGAACATCACTATGTTGTTAAGACCAAAAATATTGCTAATGCTTTGGGTAAACATCCTACCCTGTGACAGTTTTAAAAAAATGTTTTTTTTTCTGTTACTCATCATAGTATCCTAAAAGAAAATCTCAAAAATATTCATCTTCCCTCAGCCAAATTAAAAGTACAAGAGTTGAACCATTCCTCTTCAAGCTTAATTTACCAAAATCGCCAATTAGCATTCAGTAAAGAAAAATATTTTGCTCCTGACATGACAAATACTTCTTTAGTTGTATAAAGCAAACATTGTTCTCTTTTATAGCTTTATTATGCTTCGGTGGATCAAAACATTTCAAATTTTATCCAACTTCAAAACAGCAGTCTTGCCATTCTCCCACTCAGCAGACGTCACCTGTTTCGTCATCTTTCATTCAGGTATAGTTAGTAGAACCACACAATCTATCTGAAAATGATGAACACTTGGCAAATGGCCCCAACCAGACAGCTCTTCTTACCTTTTAAGCACACCAGTCTACACTGCAACTGTCCTAATACACATGGGTGCATATTAACTAGATGATAGTATTAGACAGATGTATTTTTATATTTATAGTGTTCTAGTTAGATTATGTTTATGGCTAGATAGCTACATGTTTTTTCTTGATTTTAGTTCTTGTCACACACTTAATGAAGGCTTTATTGCATGAGGTAGCCAAAAGTGATTTTAGTTAAAAGTCTTTTTATGTGTATGTTATGCTTTTCTTCATAACTGATTTTGGAATGTGGGTTGCAAATAGTGTTTTCTTAACTAAGATTTAGTTTGATCTAATCAGTAGTAGTGTGTGGGACAGGTACTTGTTCCAAAATGTACTTTTATGGCCCTGTTTATATTGTCTGCCTTGAATAGACTGGTTTAAAATTACACAATATGTATATTTTCCACACCTACTTTTAAGCATATGATATGTTTAACATTGTTAAAATATTTCTGATTTTTTTTTTGTTACTGAGGATCGCTTGTCTGTGACAAATAAAGGCTTGTTGCTTTGGAACACTAGTTGGGTTTCATTATTTTTGGAAATTATTGTGACTGAGCTCATCAATGAAGTTTTAAGACCACTAGTTTCTCCGCTTTTTTATTTTTTTCCTCAGTACTTGTGGTGGTGAGGTTGGAACTACATAGATTCCTGTGCTTGATCATTATTTATTTATTTTTTTCTTTTAATTTATTGACTTTCTTCCCCCAGAACTGTAAAGTTAAGTAGAACAGAACGGGTGAGTATTGTGTGTGTGTCCTTCACAACAGAAAGACCTTTGTCATTCTTTCTCAGATCTTCAATGATCTCAGAAAAGTGGCCAAAGGGAAATCTGTCACTAAGGAAAGCAGACAGGATATCTGGGTGCAGTTCTTCATGAAATTAGGACAACTGGCAGCATAGTTACATACAAATACAGGTACTACTGCCTGCAGCCCTGGTTGCCACGTCTACATCAACAAGCACTGGGCTATAGGGAGGCCTTTTAAAAGTATAGTCAGATCTTCTTTTTCAAAAATCTCTCATTCATCAAAGACATGAAACGTTGGCAGTTTTTCCATGACTTACTCAATGAGAAAGGTTATGAAAGTATATGTATTAGATAAGTGAAAAAGAGCTCCAAATTCCAAGATGGCACAATAAATCCCTTTACATCATAATATACACAAATTATATTAAAAAACGTAAAATATGATGAAGTTTCAGTATTCAGACAATATATTTTAAGTAGCTTATTTCATTCTGTGTATACTCTCTTAATCTGAATACTATTTATACCAGTTACTGCCAGAATTAATGCAACAAATCAGCTCTATTTTTGTTGAACGTATGAGTATCCAAAAAACAAACAGTGGAAAACAGCATGAAAACTGATCTATCATATTTACCTCATCTATATTATTATTATTCCTGTTCAATGGATATTAGCTTGCATTTCACGTGATAAAAAAGAGAAAAAAGCATTCATTGCAATAAAGCATTTAATCCTTAAATAACTGAATAAATTATCCACTCCTTTACTATATAAATGTGCTTTTGCTGACAGACACGCAAAACAATGAAAATGTAATTGAATTAACTGAAGGCAATACAAATAACTTAATGATATTTTGTTGGTTAACCTTTTGTGTGTAAACTTCAGCTAGTTTGCCTGCTGTCTGTCTGCCTTTCCTAAACTAAAAACTAAAAGTCTGGTTACTTCATTTTAAGAAACCAATAAATAAATGCAGTCTATTAAAAACAACATTTTACAACACAAGAGCAACTCTTCCAAAAACATTTTATCTTGATCCTTCATATTGCACTAACAGGTCTAACTCAGTATATATGGTTAACAATATTTTATAAATGTTTCTTCCACAAAATGGTGTAATAGAGGATACTATCAATCCATCCAGGCTAACAAGTCACGTTTGACCTCGTAAGTAGCTCCATGAAAAGCTTTCTCCATCCATGGAGTTTACTAGGCAAGGGAGAACAGAGGTAGATTGCCAGGCTATTCTTTTGCATCACACAGACACCATGCTCACACCCAGGGAGCAATTAGAGTTGCCAATCAACCTACTTTATATCTTTGGAGGTGGGAGGAAACCAGAGTACCCAGAGAAAACCATCATAAGCAGAAGCCATGTCAACTCCATAAGGAAAGAACCCCAGTCAAATAGTACCAGAGAACCACTTGCCATAAGGTGACAGTGCTAACTAATGAGCCACCCAGAGGATGCTGTACAGAATTATTTTTTCATGCCACCCAGAGCATGCTATACAGAATTATTTTTTCCATTTTAATCTTCTTACACTTC
Source organism: Protopterus annectens (assembly GCF_019279795.1). Taxonomy (NCBI): domain Eukaryota; kingdom Metazoa; phylum Chordata; order Ceratodontiformes; family Protopteridae; genus Protopterus; species Protopterus annectens. The sequence continues at coordinate 144,458,752 of NC_056747.1, forward strand.
ATCCCCTTAATATGACACAGACTATATATCATAACTTCAGGAGTTTTATCTATGCATTTACTTACAAAGTCAGTGTACTGAATCACTGGTTTCTAAGACTGCCTCAGGAGACACTGTCAGTATTAATTTGTTACATGCTTGCTCTGCACTGTGTTAAGCTACTAAAATACTTTTTTGGTACATTTACATCCTTCAAATCTATTGTTAAGGTGTTTAGCTGCTTCTCACATTCCTGGTTGATGGTATCCTGGGGAAATAAAGGAGGTCCTGTCATTTAGCCTGGGAAGAGACATTATCATCCTCTTCATTGCCTCGAAAGTGGATCCAGAATCTGAGGAGTCACCCCATGGGATGATCTCCCCACCAAAATAGAGGTGAATGGCTCCAAAGAGAGAAGCCCCAACACCGAGAATCTCAAAGGCCCCAAGACAGAAATTGATGGCTCAAACTCAGAGGACTCCAATACAGAAAACAGTTCCAACTGTACTGTCACTGAGGATGGTGCCAAGGGTTTAATGTAGAGTGCCGTGGCCCAAGATCTATTTGACACAGATAGAGTAGGAGTCGAGTGTGCTGGATACATTACTGCTGGCAAAGAGTTAGGAACACCAGTCAGTGCTGATTCGTCATGAACCAGTTGAACAGTTGGCTCAAAGGCCTCCAACACAGGTACCTGCACTGGAAAAGGAGGTAAAAGTGGTGAAGTGGCGATAACCTGATCTATCCTAGAAACAGAAGGGAATGTGATAATACCCAGTTCTATTTTGACTTCAAAAATGTTCTCATCATGGGCTCCCAATCTGCTTATCTGTTTTTGAGGTGCTCTTAAATGAGTGCACTGACTTTAAGGAAATAGTAAAAGATGGTCTAGAAGTTAGAAAAACATGTTACTTTCTTTCAGAGGAATTCCTCCTTTAAAGTCCAGAGGGTAATTTGTCTGTAATTGCAATAGTTTCCGTGACAAGAGGCTTGAGTGTCAGTGCCAAAGATTCCTTCCCAGATGCCTCTGGGGCAGAAGGAGGACTTGCCTTGTCCACTCTATGTTTCTTAGACTCCTCTTCCTTATATTATCCTTTTTCAACTTTATCAGGAGCCACTGTAGGGAGCAAACCTTTTATAATTAGCTTATTGTTCCTATCCACAAGTTAGAGTGGGCCAAATCCTTTATAAATAGGACAATCAAGATCTTCATTGCCTCAAAGGTGGATCCAGAAACTGTTGGTTCCAGTCCCAGTCAGACAGTGCACATTTTGAAAGTTTTATCCTTACTAAAGAAAAGGAAGAAAAATATATATGAAGATCTCTCTCAGTTATTATTATGATTGTAATGATCAGAATATGCTAGGCCAACTGCCTAAGCACCACAAAGAAGGCGAGACAAAAAAGTAGTACAGAAAAAGGTATCACCCAACAGATAAAGAAAAACAGTGGAGGGGGCTAAAGTTTATATAAAATTCTATTAGAAAATAAAGGAAATAATAGAGCACTTAGCTGCTAGCTGAGGATCTTGTCTGTTTATGATGGCAGCAAATGAGACCTAAAGGGAGAAGCTACCACAGGGGAGCAGATCCGCTAAGCAGCTTGATACCCAACAGTAGGATCAGACAGACAGACAGACAGACAAATGAAATAAGATACATGATTCTTACAAAATACTTTAGTAGTTGAATACTCTACATTAGAATTGTGAAATTTGTGAAGTTCTGTACTGAAGCCATTGCAAATGGGGCGGTTATGCCATAGGAGGAGGTGCTAAGGAGGTCGTGACAAAGGCTTACTGTTTATTAGTATGTTAAGAATATGGAAGAGCATCTACATGCAGAAGGACAGCGCTGGGGAAGCAAGAGGAGATGATGGTTGACAGGCTTCAAGTCATCAAGACAGTGCAAGGCTTTCAAGACATAGATAATGAAATTTAGCGCCCATACCAGAAGGCTAATTGGGGTAACTGCAGATTACTTTGGAACCTGCAGTGTGGCTTACCAACAGAATGTCAGGTGCTACAACATAAGCAGTAAACAGTGAAGGGTACAGTCAAGACAGTATGGAATGAAAGTGTTCAATGGGAAACACATTTTAAATAGTTAAAAAACAGAATGCAATATGTAACATTTTGATAAAATGAACATTATGAATTAGGCTGATAAATATACATTGCAATTTTTATCAAGCAGTTGGTACTGATTAGGGGTTAAGCTTCCTGGTTATGCAAAAGGAGCAAGACTACGGAGAAGGAAGATTATTAAGTTGGTCTGAGGAAGAAGGACAGGTGAGGGGGAGGCATTATAAGGAAGCAGTGATTACCATTGGAGATTAGATAGAGAAGAACTGATGGTAGAGATTTACCTGGGAGGACCTTAGCTGAACAGAAAAGGAAGGGATTGTTATATAGATAAGGGAGATTTAAGGTAATGGTGCTACATGGTCAAGGATATGCTTGTCGACTGGGTACGTTCATGGACCCTTTTGCTGATAAATATTCTTTTCTTATCTGGTATGTGCTTACGGCAGGTAAAGTAGTAAAGGAAGTAAGGTGTAAACACAAAACATCATCATGTGATGTACAGAGGAAGACACGTGAATAATAGGGAGACCGTGCTGGTGAGGAAGGAGCAGACAAATAATCCATTATTGCAGAATGCAAAAGCATGAAAGATAAAGAGGTGGAAGGGAGAAACGGGGATGCATGTTAAAATAAAGGAGAGAACAGGTGCTCTAAAGGCAGATGCTAAAATGACAGAGACAGAACTGTAAATATGTAAATGCAGTGGGGAAGTAAGATGGACAGTAGCAAACTAAAATAAGGGAGGGAAATATGTGGAGGCTTGAATTATTCTACACCCCCAAAAGAGACATACATGCGTTCACAGGTTTTTAAGGAGATGGGCAAAGGAAGAGGGAAGTGTGCGATGCAGGGACTTTAACACGACACTGTGCAGTAGCTGGATAGCCTGTATGGAAAGATGGAGAACAGCAGAAGGTTGTGGAGACACTGAAAAGGCAACAATTAAAGAGGAAATTGGGAGATTTGTAAAGGGTGCTGAAAGGGAAGGTGAGGGCAATGCCTCTCTGAAGGAGATAGACAAAGTGTTTCTTTATACCAGTAAAAAAAACATAGAATTGCTCAAAGAAATGTATGTTAGTACAAGAATATCACAAACCATGTGATGAGTCATTTGAAAGAAGTAGATGGAAGGAGAGAGTTGAAGATGTGTGTGGGTATGAGAACACTTGGTGAGGAAAAAAAATAACCAATATCTGAGAAGAGAAGCACCAGTATTCTTGTGTAATGCTGGGATATTCTGAAGGGGAATGAAAACCAAATTATATATGAAAAGATAAAAAGATAAATGGGAAAAGATGAAAAATTTGAATAAGTTTAGAAAAGTAACTAAGAATGTTGCAATGGGACAGGTTCAATAGGAGGAAGGCAGCTGAAGAAGAAGTGAAAGAATTAAAGAGAAAGTTAAAATGAAAAGAGTGGAGAGAGATGTCAATATGGTGAAAGAAAGCATGAAAAACATGGATTGAGGCAGGATGTAGGGGACTAATACACTGCATATTAAAGAGAAAAGGCAGAAGGAGAAGACAGGGGTGCAAATTACAGAGGATCTAAAAAAGGCAGACTACAGCGCAGTTTAGGAAATGATATGGCAATTCATATAGTGAGAGACTGTGAAAGGAGTAAAGACAATGAATAATGTACTAGGGAAACAAGGTTGAAAAGATTAAGCACCAAGGAAGCGGTGGTAAGGAGTGATCAGTTAGGTGAAGGGGTGAAAAGTGCAAAACAGGATGGATTTTCTAGTGGATTTTTACAAGATACTTGGAGATGACAGAAGAGAGTATAGGTAAGTACACATTACAGCATTTATGTGAGGTTTTTATCAAATTCAACATACCATACAATAATGCCAGTTTTGTAAAAAGTGGAGGAAGGGTGAGACAAGGCAGAAAAAACATAGATCTACTCCTGTCATGAACATGGTGTTTCTATCTATCTGCAGATGGCTGCAAGCTAACTGTGGACAGTGATGTAGAATAACAGGTGCTCTGTACCTTTAAGAAGCATTTCCAAGATCTGTGTTTGCATATAAATACCAAGCATGTGTTAGCTTCAGTGCCATGTTGAAGGTGCAGCGAGTGTTAACAACTATGTGCACGATAGCTACTTTGTTTATAAGTTAAAGTTACTTAACCTCATTTATGATGTTTGTATACAATAAAGCTGCTTGAACAAGAACCCATGATGCTTGCCTATTTTATCCTGACCTGGCAAATGACATGGTGTCAGAACCGGGATGGCAAAGACTATTCTTCAGAGCCACAAGGTGCAGAGGTAATGGCGAAGGCAAACTAAAAGAACTGAGAGCAAAAAGGGCCCAAAACAAGTCACAGGTAAAGAGAACACACACAAATGATTTATTTATTAAAAGAGGTAAAATGGAGCATTACAAGGGGACAAAATGCATTGTTAAGCAAACGAATATCAAAGAAAGATTTATTAAGAAAACGAGAAGCATAAAAGAGCTCATTAATCAAATGAAATGTTTGAAACTGAGTTATTTGATAAAACGAGCATCAGAAAAGTACATAAAGGGTTCATAATTATCTCAGAATTTTAATGTGAGCATGTTTAAAGTGAAATAAACATGTTTAGAGTTAAAACGAGCACAAGAAAGTATAATGGGCATGAAAAGAGATTAAATGAGCAAAATGAATATAACAAAAGGGCATAAAGGGCACATTAAGAGATTCAATTAACAAAATGACTATAAGAGAAAGGGCAGAAAAGGCCACATTCAGTATAAGTAAAGCAGAGGTGACTGCATATATGTTGGCAAATTACTGTGCTTTGGCACAAATTGCTATTTTGCATTGATTGAAGCCTTGAATAGCATAATTAGAGCTGTTCGAAGTATTTCAAAGTGTATAAAAGTGTTTACAGTGTGTGCTTTTTACTGTGCATTTATCCTGAAGAGTTTATTGTGTGCAAAGTGCAACTACTTCATGAAGTGCAGCCATTTCAAAAGTTTCTTGTGCCTGGGTGTGTCTGTTTGCAGAGTGCCGCCATTACAGACTGTCTCTTGCACTGTAGAGAGTTGTTAGGCAAAGTGCAGCCATTTTTGGAAAATTACAGCGTGTTGTGTACTGTTTATTCACAAAGTACAGCTATTTTGAGGTGTTTCTCACTCTGAGCTTCTTCTGCACAATACATTCGCAAAGTGCAATTACTTCGAAACAGTTTATTTGCAGAGTACCATTACTTCAAGATAGTGTATTTGCAAAGTATAGTTACTTTGAAAAGTTTCTTACCCTCAGTTTCTATTGCCCAGTTTATTTGCATTGTGCAATTGTTCGAAATGTTTCTTAAAATGATGATAAATTACTTTGGCAGTAAAATGATGATAAATGGCTTTGGCATTAAAGCAATTACAAAATAAAGGCTTGTACAGTAAAATAATGATGATAAATGACTATAACTTTAAAGCCATTACAAGATAAACAGCTTGTGTAGCAAAGTAATTTCAAGTCAAGTGGGTATTTACAGTAAAGAGATTACAAAGTGTTACAGTGTCCAGGAAACTTATTTTGTGAAATTCAGTTATACAAGGGCTTGTTTTGTTGTACAAGTACTGGTACAAATTTCAAGCACATGTATACATGTATGTACAAGTGTGTGTGTTCATGCATATTTTCAAGAGTCTTCACTGGGATATGTCAATATGGCAGATGGATTTCACAAGCCACAACCACTTGTGTCTGATCAGAATATTGCAGAGAACTGGAGAATATTTGAGCAAGAATACAATATATTTATACAAGCAGCTTATTCTGATAAAGATGCATGTACCAGGGCATTCATTTTGCTGAACCTAGCAAGGTCAGAAGCCATTGAAAGGGAGCGTTCATTTGTCTATGCACCAGCAGTGCATGAAGGTGAAGCAGAAACTCATTGTGTTGTTGTGCAGGCTGAATCAAGGGAAGACCCTGTGTGTTTGAAGTTCAAATTCAGAGAAATGTGTAACCCCTAGACTAATGTTACACTAGAGAGGCATTTGTTTTACACGAGAGATCAAAAGCAAGGGGAGACTTTTACAGCTTATATTACCGACCTGAGAAACAAAGTTAAAACATGTAGGTTTGGTGATTTAAAAGATGAGTTAATAAAGGACAGACTCATGTGTGGTATTAATAATGCTGCTGTGAGAAAGATTTTGCTTTGTGACAATGATTTAACACTGAGTGAAGCCATTGAGATTTATCACATTCACGAAGTTACAGAAAGGCACACAAATATGCTTGCTGGTGATAAGAGCATGGTTTCAGTAGGCTCCAGAGCCAATGTAGACAGCATGCAACATGTGAAAGTCAAAAGTAGGCCTAAGCACATGGCAGTAGCACCCTCTTAGGACTTCTAGGTAAAACCCATAGCCTTATAGCACATTCCAAGACCAGACCAGTTCAGTTAAAGGAGCATGCTCAGCACTGAACCAAGGGAACCTAGTGCAAAACAAACGTTGCTCAGTACAGCATGAGTGAATCAGCAAAACCCAAATCAAGCTTTATTGTTAACTGTCACAACTGTGGTGGTAACCATGAATCCAGAAGAGAAACGTGCATAGCATTTGGCCAGCAATGTAAAAAATGTGTAAGAAATGGAACCATTTTCAAAGATTTTGTAAACTGAGTAAGCCTCACACAGTTACAAAGAAGAGTCACTTCAAAAAGCATGTTAATCAAATAGACCTACAACAGACTGCTTTTTATGTAGATGGTGTGTCAGTAATTGGTGTAAAGATTGATGCAATAAATTTATTGGCAAGAAATTGTGTTTTGTACTGTCCAGATCAATGGTAAATCCACTGAGCTTAAAGTACACACTGGTTCAAAGTGTAATGTCATGTCTGCAGATACTTTTGCAATGGTCAGAGCTGGTGAACAACTAAATGTGACTAGTTGTGCAAAACGTATTGCTTATGGAGGTGAAGAAATTCAGACAGAAGTCTCAGTAGTGCTTTCATGTTATGTGGCCAAGAACTGTTATAGCCTATTGTTTTATGTGGTTCAAAGACCTGTGCAGTCATTATTGGGTGTCAGAGACAGTTTGAAAATGAATCTGCTTTCTTTTACCAAAGAAGTTCATCAGATAAGCACCTGTCCTAGTTCCAGCTTCACTAACACTATTTTTCAGAGTATGCTGTTTCCGATGACAAGTTGGGCAAACTTCCAGTTGTGTATTCCATGAAATTAGACCCTGAAATCAGTCCAGTGGTCAGACCAACAAGAAGAGTTCTGATAGCTATGCAGCATAAAGTCAAAGCTCACTTGGACAAAATGGTGCAACAAGGTGTAATTTGTCCAGTTACAGAATCTACCGAATGGGTGTTGTCCATGGTAGCAGCTCATAAGAATAGGTCAGATGAATTCAGAATATGCATTGACCCAAGAGATTTGAACAAAGCATTGAACAGACTGCATCATCCCATGCATACAGTTGAAGAGGTTACAGCCCTGATACTGAACGCCACTTTTTTTTGTCTTAGATGCAGAGAGTTAATTTTGGCAAGTGATGCTTGATCGCAAATCTTTATTACTGACTACATTCAGTATCCCATTTGGAAGATAAAGATTCCTTAGGATACCATTTGGAATAAATTCTGCAAGTGAAGTCTTTCAGCATGCAATGAAGCAAATTTTTTCGGGTTATCCTTGTGCCATAATAGTAGATGATATATTGGTCGGAGGCAATGGTGAGGCAGAGCATGACAGAAATTTTAAGAGAGTTCTAGATAGAGCACATGAAGTGAACTTAAAGCTCAATCCCCTGAAGTGCAAATTTAGACTATCAGAAGTTATATATGTAGGTAATTTGTTTACAAGTATTGGCTTGAGACCAGACCCGTCCAAGCAAGCAGCCATTCTTGAAATGCCAGCACCAGATAATGTGCAAGCTCTACAATGTTTTCTTGGTATGGTCAATTACTTAGGCAAGTTTAGACCACACTTCAGTGAGCTGACAGCTTTGAGAGAGCTCACACATAAAAATGTTACTTGGTCATGGCTAGACTAGCATCAGAGAGCATTTGAAGTTCTTAAGCAGAACATTTTTACCCCACCAACATTAAGATACTATGACATTAACATACCAGTAAGGCTTTCCTATGATGCTTTGAAATTTGGTTTAGGTGTAGTTATTCTTCAAGAAGGCAGGCCAGTAGCCTATGCATCTAGAATACTTACCCAGACTGAGATGCAATATGCTCAAATTGAGAAAGAACTTTTGGCAATAGTGTTTGCATGTTCCAAGTTTCATATTACATCTATAGTCGAAAAATCCAGATTGAAACTCAACATCAACCTTTGGTTACTATTTTAAAGAAGCCCATGCATTCAGCTCCAGTGAGATTACAAAGAATGATGCTTAAATTGCAAAAGTACAACTTCAAAATGGTCTATATGAAAGGCACACTTCTTTACCTGGCTGATACCTTATCCAGATCGCCCAGAAATACAACAGAACAGCTTGATGCAGAGAATTTTGACTTTGATGTCATGGAAGTGCATAATTTTTCTACCACAAGACTTAAAGAGCTAAGAGATCATACAATGACTGATCCAGTTTTGCAGAAGCTCAATCACTATTATCTGTGTTGAAAGGCTATCAAAGCAATCCAGTGTACCATCAGAAGTGCAATCTTACTTTCCTTATAGAGATGAGTTGTTGATGGAAGATAGCATTATTTTCAAAGGTCCTAAAATTGTTGCTCCTGCTTCCTTACAAAGAGAATATATCCAGTTTTTGCATCATGGTCACCCAGGTTCCGAATCTACTAAGAGAAGGGCAAGAGGACTACTATTTGGGAATTCCCTAGCGAAAGACATTGATACAGTACTTTTTTCCTGTTTAGTGTGTAACAGTACTAAAGCACATTTCCAAAGAGAGCCACTTCAGCTGAGTCAGATTCCTGATCTACCTTGGTCAATTGTAGCTACTGACATATGCGAGTGGAACAATCAACATTACTTAGTACTGGTAGATTCTTATTCAAATTGGTTTGAGATTGATCTACTACCTAATCTCACTTCTGCTACAGTCATTACTAAGTTGAAATGCCATTTCTCAGGCTACGGTAGTCTACAGAAATTAATCTCTGGCAATGGTACACTACTCGCCAGTCAATTGTTTCAGAAATTTGCCAGAGAATGGGACTTCGCACGTTACTAGTAGACCACAGTATCCACAATCAAAGTGTAGTACAGAGTGGAAAGCAATTACCTGAGAAGTCAAAGCATGATAATACTGATGTTTTTTGAATTTACTCAATCTCAGAAACATACCCAGTGATGTAATACTTAGCTCACCTGCTCAGAGACTTCTATCTAGGCACACCAGAACATTACCTATCAGTTCTAGTTTATTGAGGCCTAAAGGTAAGAACAACCATGTGATCAAAGCCCAGTTATCTAGAAGGCATTATTTTCAAAAGTCCAGCTATGACAGTCTAGCAGATTTCTTCAACCATTGGAAAAAGAAGAGACAGTGTGGATATAATCGGCAAAAGGTTTTCGACCGGATTGGTCAAGTAATGAGTACTTGTGCAGAGCCATCCTATTTTGTTAAATCTGAGAGTGTGGAGTACAGGAGAAATTGCAGACATCATCTTCCCGTAGCAGAACTGTTGCAGTCATCACACGGGTTATCTGCCTGCAGGTAGCCCTCAGTCAGACCAAATACCAGAGTCTTGAGATTTCTGCATCGGATGCTGTCGCTTCTTCCATAATGTCAGGTAGTCAGGGGTATAAAACAGGCAGCCGATGCCATTACATCAGTTTTTCTTGCCCCAGGTGTCAGGAGCCCCCCAAATAGGAAGCTAATATATGGCGTGGAACACCACCAGTAAAAATTAAATACCCCTGCCATAAAAAAATGGCCATATAGAGGATAGGTAGAAAGGATAGAGAAAAACAGGGGGCTGGAGAGAGGGAGGAAAACCAGGACTGCAACAGTGAATACACTCGAATATCTACATTTATGGTAAGTGTACACAACTGTACTATGTTCTTTGTGTTTCACTGTTGCAGTCATCACACTTGGGTTGATTCCCAAAGCTGAGGAAGGGTGGAGGCATTCAAGAGGAGTTATGGCTGGCTAGCAGGCCTTGTAAGACTGCTGTAGCAAATCCAGCTCTGGATTTAGAAAAAATAGGTAAGTGGTAATGCTTGGTGAAGGTGTGTACAGAACTCCAGGTTGCAGCTTCCAGAATGTCCCTGGTAGGGACTCCCCTGAGAAATGCTGTAGAGGTGGAAGTAGCCCTAGTGGAATGTGTTCTGATGCCCTGTGGGATAGGTTTTCCATGGTGCTTGTAGCAGAAATGGATGCAGTGTGCAATCCATTTGGAAATGTTTTGCTTTGAAATGGCCTTGCCCTCTGCCCCTGTAGCAAAGCTGACTAGCAGTTGGTCAGATTTTCTGAAAGGTTTAGTCCTGTCAAGGTAGAACCTGAGCTGTCTGTGCATGCCCAAGGAGTGCAGGATCCTCTCCCCTTTATTTTGAGTATTAGGAAAGAAGGTTGGCAAATGGATGGCTTGGTTTAGAGCCACACTGGAGACCACCTTAGGCATAAAGGACGGGTTAGTCCGGAGAGAAAACCTATGAGCATGGAAAATAATGAAGGGTTCCACAGCCATTAGTGCCTGTAACTCAGACACTCTTCCAGCTGAGGTTATGGATAAAAGCAAGACTGTTTTCCAAGAAAGGAATTTTAACTCTGCTGAAGCTGCAGGTTCAAAAGGGGGGTGCGTGAGCATTTCCAGTACAAAATTAAGGTCCCAGGCAGGGATGGATGCTCTCCTAGGGGGCTTTAAGTTGTTAGCCCCTCTCAGAAATTGTTTGATGAAAGGGTGAGAGAATAGAGGTGGCTCAGTATTATAATGAGCTGAGAAGGCAGAGGCATGAATCTTAATGGAGGAGAAGGATAGGCCTCTGTGGAGTAGCTCTGCTAGGTAATCAAGGATTTGAGGTAAGGAGGGCACAGCTGTGCCCTTTCCTTGAGATTGACTCCAAGAGCAATATCTTTTCCACTTTTCAGCATAGGATTTTCTAGTACTAGGCCTCCTGGCCTCAAGAATGACATCCATCACTTGCTTGCTGAGGGTTGCTGGTGGAGTATTCAGGGGATAAGCCAGGCTGCAAGGTTTATGGTTTGCAGGTGTGGATGCAAAATCTGTCCCTCCTGCTGAGACAGCAGGGAAAGAGTCTGATGAAGGTGCCAGGGTGGCACTGTTGTCAGACTGCGTAAGAGTGGGTACCAGTGCTGGTGTGGCCAATCTGAGGCAATAAGAATTGCCCTTGGGCTGTCCTGTCTGATCTTGAGTATTACCTTTGAGTGGAGGGGCAGAGGGGGAAAGGCATAAATTGAGAGGTTTTCCCATTTGAAGGATAAGGCATCCACCTTCCAGGCCCTGTTGTGAGGGTTCCTGGTGCAAAATTTGCTTAACTGGTGGTTCTCGGGGGTGGCAAAGAGGTCCATCTCTGGTGTCCCCCACCTCTGAATTAGAAGGTTGAAGGTGCTGGGCTCCAATTTCCACTTGTGTGGGTCCATGAGATTTCTGCTTAAGTCATCCGCTAGTGAATTCTGTTTGCCTGGCAGGAACTGAGCTTGCAGATGCACTTGGTTGCTCAAGGCTGTGTTCCACAGGGCCATGGCTAACCTGCAGAGTGGGTAAGAATGGGTTCTCCCCTGTTTGTTTATGTACCACATAACTGTGGTGTTGTCTGTTTTTATCAGCAGCTGTCCTGGAAGGATTAGGTATTTGAAGGCTGTCAGAGCATACTGTACAGCTAACATCTCTTTTGATTAATGTGCAGGAGAATTTGTCCTGGGGTCCACTTTCCCTGAATGCATTTGCCTGCCATGTGAGCCTCCCATGCACAGTCTGATGCGTCTGTAATCATGGTTTGGGCAGCGAGGGGTTAAGTGAAAGGCAGTCTCTTGTTGTGGTTGCATGCTTCTGCCCACCAAAGGAACTCTGACCTTAGACAAGGAATGATCAGAATGACTGTTTCCAGGTCCTGAGAATGTTGGCATGAAAGACTTTTTAAGTACCACTGAAGTTTCCTCATATGCAGTCTTGCATATGGAATTAGCAGAATGCATTAGGCCATGAACCCTAGGGCTTGCAGTATTTTCCTTGCAGATAGCTGGGTTTTGGTGGCCATGTGTTTGAAGTAGTTGCTCAAATAGATCTGTTTTTCTGGAGTGAGAAAGGCCATCTGGGAAGTTGTGTTCGAGCTTGCTCCCAGGAATACAATTTTTGACTGGGCACTAGCTGTGATTTATTTTCATTGATGGTGTACCCCAATGAAGATAGGAGTCTTTTTACAAATGCCAGGTGTTGAAGTAGTAATTCCTGACTGTCCGCCTGAATCAGGCAATCGTCTAAGTATGGGAAAATGTGAATACTTCTTTGTCTGCAGTATGCAATGACTGGAGCCAGGCACTTTGTGAATACTCTGGGTGCAGTAGATAAGCCAGAGGGAAGTGCAGAGAACTGATAGTGCATAGAGCCTGCCCTGAAGTGGAGATATCCCCTGCAAGACTCCCTTATGAGGATGTGCAGGTAGGCTTCTTTTAAGTCTAGGGTGACTAGCCAGGCATCCTTGGCTAGCATAGGGAGAAGCTGTTGCAGGGTTAGCATTTTGAATTTTGGGACCACCAGAAAGGTGTTGAGAATTAATAGATCCAGGATTGGGCACCAAGAGCCCTCTTTTCTGGGCACCAGGAACAGTCTGGAGTAGAAACCCTGTCCCCTTTGTTCTACTGGAACAGGTTGAATGGCCCTGATATTGAGCAGGAAATATACTTGCTTCTGAGCCTCTGCCCACTAGTTTGGAGGAAGGTCTGGAAACCCACTTGGGGTTGGCAGGGAATGGAAGTAGAATCTGTACCCCTGGGATACAATGTTTAGAACCCATCGGTACTGAGTAATGGGCATCCAGTTTTTGGCATGAAGGGCAAGTTTTCCTCCTAGGGGCGCAAGTAGATGGGCAGGGCTGAGAAGGATAATTGATAAGTAATTGTGAACTTTTTACCATAAGGGGGTGGGGCTTGCCACTCCCTGTTTTTGAGGTGAAAGCACTCCATTGTTTACATCTCTGCATACCCTGAGACTGTAGTCTTGGTGGTCTGGTTTCCCTGGGTTTGGACTGTGAAGGCCTGGAAGGGCAGGAAAGGACCATTTTTTTGTAGGCCAATGCCTACTGAATCTAGGTGGCTGCACTTGAGGGAATTTTTTAACAGTTTGCATAGATTTAGCTTTTTCTTCCATCTTTTTAAGAACCTCTTCTACTTTGGTGCCAAACAAACGGTCCTGATTTAAAGGAGCATCTAGTAATTTTGATTTGAAATGGTCTGGCAAGGTTCGTTCCTTCAGCCAAGCATGCCTTCTCAGTAGAGATCCAGTGACTGCAGCCCTGCAAGATGCATCTAGGGCATCAGAGCCACACTGCAAAGTATGCTTACTAACTTGGTTTGCAGAATGCATTAACTCTTGTAAATCTTTATTTTCTGCACAAGCTGGAAGTAACACCATTTTTTGTTTAATTTGTTCCATAATATGTTGCCGGTACTTCAACATATGAAACTGGTAATTCAATGCCCTGATGGCAAGAGTTGCAGAGGTATATACCTTCTTACCCAATCTGTCTAAAGCTCTTGAATCCCTGTCTGAAGGAGTAGGGTTTTTGGCTGTAGTAGCCTTATTACCCTTAGGCCCCTGGGAAATGGTCTCTGGATCCGCAGTAGGATTATTAAAGAGAAATTTGTGACAATCAGGTACTCCGTATTACCTGTCAGGTTTTCTAGGGGCCGGTGGTAAAGTGTCTGGAGTAAGACTGGATTCCATAAAGGCATCATCTACAACATCCAGGACAGGGGGTATAGCTAGAGGCCTGTGCTGAGGCAACTCTAAAAATTCTCTGAGTCTCTTTTTGGACTGAGGATATTCCTGGCATTCACAGTGGAAATGCTCTAGTAAAGTATGCAAAGTTTCACCAAAAGAAAAATCCTCTGGAGGGGGGGGCAGAGGGAATGGATTCCTCTGCATCTGAATCCTCAAAGGTATATAAGGGTATGTCCTGGTAATCAGAAGGGTCAGAGTCTTCATATTCCTGGTCTCTAGAATCAGAAAGAAACTCAATTATTGGTCTCTTAGCAGGGGAAGGCTGGCTTCCCCTAATTATGGTGATAAGGTCGTCAGCCATTCTAAGCATTTGTTTTTGAGGCATGGGAGCTTGAGCATGCGGTTTGGTCGTCAGTTTTCTAGGTGTAGTGCGTACTCTGGGCCTGAAAAACGTGGTAGTTTTAGCTAAAGAAGAAATTGTCAGTTTAATGCGAATATTGGTAGGTCGGAATACACCTGCAGAAGCTGGCGCCTGTACAGCAGCTCTGGACCCATCCAAGGTAGAGGCATCCACAGGTTTCATAGTCGAAGAAGCATCTTGCAGCATACCAGACTTCGAGTGGGTCTCAGCAGAGGCCTGCGAATCTGTAGAAGGGGGCATCAGGGGCTGCAAAAGCACCTTACTGACTACTGGCGGACTGGCAACTAGCTTAATGGAAGCATCGTTGGCAGTTTTTGACCTATGCGGTCTGTCTCTGTCTTTATTTTTGCACTTTTTCAGAAGATCGGTAGTTGGATGGCTTACTGAAGTCATTTCAGAATACGGAGAACGACAGAGAAAGAATTTAGCGACAAAAATAGCTCGATGACGAATGGTTCGGTCATTAAACAAGGCACAAAACTGATAGCGAGGGACGTCGTGGTCTGGGCCTAAACAGGTGACGCAGTAAGAATGAAAATCTCTGTAAGGTATTCGCTTTCCACAGGCAAGACAATTGTTAACTTTTTCTAACATCGGTTAGAGCAAGAAAAAAGAATCCCCAATGGGGTACTTAGCTTTAGAAGACTTCAGATTTTAAACTCGATAAATGAAAATTTCAGGTAGCGGCGGACCGGCACTTGCGAACTGCTTCTGCTTCAGGCTCCTTCTCGGCAAGAAAGACTGATGTAATGGCGTCGGCTGTCTGTTTTATACCCCTGATGACCTGACATCATGGAAGAAGCGACAGCATCCGATGCAGAGATCCCAAGACTCTGGTATTTGGGCCGACTGAGGGCTACCTGCAGGCAGATAAACCAAGTGTGATGACCGCAACAGTGAAATATGAAGAGCATCGTGTCTTGATTCCTGATACTGTTCCAGCAGATGATTCCAGTGTTCCTAAGATTGAACAGGCAACAGAGACAATCCCAGTTGCTAAACCAGATCCCAAATTTTGTGTCACATGATATGGTCGCATTTCAAAGCCTAGTGTGAAATACACAGCAACTTGGACATAGCTGTATATATGTATCTAACTTTGTATAATTGCATGATGAAAATCATTTATGTGTAAATTGCATAGTCATTAATATCAGTGATAATGTCTAACTCATTTTCTCAAAGAGGGAGGATGTAAAATTGTGTGTACTGTATCTTTAAGAAGCATCTCCAAGAATTGTGTGTACATTTAAATACCAAGCACATTAGCTTCAGTGCCATTTTGAAGATGCAGCCAGAGTGTTAACGTCTGTGTGCATGATAGCTAATTTGTTTAGAAGTTAAAGTTACTTAACCTCATTTATGTGTTTGTATACTATAAAGGTGCTTGAACAAGAACCCACGATGCTCACCTGTTTTATCCTGACCTGGCGAGTGACAAAGGGGGAAGAGAATGTTGAAAGAGTGCCATTGGCATTTCTGTAAAGGACAGACTGACCTGACAGACTTAAAACTGGCAGCTGTCAGGATATGGAGATCATGGATGAGCTGGGGTTTACCAGAGATAAGGAAGTTCCAAAATAAAGGTAGTCCCAGTGGAGTAAGCCACTCGCTGAAGTAAAAATAATTCCAAATGGGCCAGATGGCATATAAAATCGCAAACAGCTTTATTGCAATACAAAGATTAACTGCTTTTGTATTCAATCCTAAATGATGGTAATACTGAATACAGGGGGGAGATATGCACAAGCATCACACCATGAGGTGAACATGGCATATAGAAGGACAGATATGATTTTGGAAAACAATTGGATCCAGGGTAGTATTAGTAAACAACTATCTGAATTCTTTCATGTATATAAGGCTTATATCCCAAGAATATTCGGTATCCCTAAGGTCCACAAGGACAACCAAAACCCCCATTGAGACCCATAGTTAGGTGAGGGTCTGGATGGAGAGATGAAAAGTCAGCAAGCAAAGGAGAGTAGTAGTGCTGAAATAGAATTCATCCTCAAGTCTTGGTGAGTACCTTCGTGAGGTGGACACTGTTTTTCACAAAATCTCACCAAGGCGACACTGATATATACACTGTATTTATATAGCATATATCATGGACAGAAGTAAATCAAAAATAAAAAAAGATAGCTGGGTGCACAAGATCCAGGATAAAAAAGTGCCCAATCGTGGTAGGTGCACTGGTGCCAGGACTGGAAAAAAATGACAGTGTAGAAGCCTCACAATACGGAAACATTCCTACAATGGGGCCAGGCCAGTCTGAGGGGGAGGATGGCCCCCCTGTTGTAGAAGGAAGTAGCAGTCTACAAAAATGACAAAAACTGATTGGCAAAGGAAGAGCCATAAAGACGACAGAGTGGACTATTGAGGATTGTTGTGTCTTTTCGGCTTATCCTGGTTAGGGGTCGCCACAGCGGAACTCCGGTCCGCTAATGTTTGGTAGTGGATTTTTATGTGCCGAGTTACCAGCCCTGATGCACAACCTTCAACGAAGGCACGCCCATTCATGCATGCCTCCACACAGAAGATGCTCTAGCTAAGAATCGAACGGGACAATAAGAAAGAAATTATGTATTGTTACTATTAAGCAAAAAGCCCAGAATTTCCAGACACAAGATATACAAAATGATTAAGAGAGAAATTAGAGGAAAGAAAAATACTTCCACAGGAAAAACTGTTACAAACTTAGCCTTACTACAGGATATGTACCCAAAGAATGGCGTACAGCTACAGTGGTCCCACTCCACAAAGGTGGTGCCACAACGGACCCCGGAAGCTATCGCCCCATAAGCCTGACTAGTCTGGTCTGTAAAGCTATGAAGCGTATTATCATGGAACTCATAAACAAAGACATTGGGAGCCTCCAGACACCGGACCCTACCCAATTCGGCTTTGTTAAGGGCAGATCTTGCCTCTTAAACCTAGTTGATTTCTTTGAAACAGTTACCAAAGCCATAGATGAGGACAAGGTAGTCCACACAGCCTACCTTGACCTCGCAAAAGCCTTCGACACAATACCCCACTCGGGCATCATAAATAAGCTTACCAGCTTAAATATCAACCCCTATATCACAAGATGGGTTGCAAACTGGCTCAGAGATAGAACCCACATGGTCAGAATCGCAGGTGCCATGTCCGAATCCAAACCAGTTACAAGTGGCGTCCCACAGGGCTCAGTTTTGGGACCTCTCTTGTTCGGTATATACGGGCCATAATCGAATCTCCAGCTGACACAAGCATCCTCCAAAAGGGTCTCACAGAGACGGATGCTTGGTGCCAGAGCCACGGCCTCAAGCTAAATGCTAAAAAGTGCATAGTCATCCCCTTTGGGAAAAACAAGGTGCCCACAAATTACCACATAGGTGGTAATCCATTAAGTACGGAAGAAACAATTAGAGATTTGGGGACCAACATAGATAGTAATCTCTCTTTTGATAATCACGTTGCCAAAGTGGTTAGAAAGACCTTCTATATAGCCCACCTTATTACAAAAGGGTTCGCATCTAGATCAAGAGAGGTCATTGTGCCCCTCTACTTGTCACTCATCAGGCCCATAATTGAATACAATGCCCCTTTTGGGATGTACCTTACCCGACACCTGCAGCAAGTGGAGAGACCCCAAAAGTACCTCACCAAGAGGATCATGGGCTACAAACAGATGTCCTATGCAGCTCGACTAAAGAAACTTCAGCTCTACTCAGTTGCTTACCCGCCTACTCAGAGGCGATCTATGCCTGACGTACAATGCTCCACCTCAAAAAATCCAAGTCCCTTAGAGCTACACGCTCCAGGGACCTAAACCTCAGCACAAAAATAAATAGGACATGCTGGAGGGACAGATTCATTTCCCAGAGGCTCCCCTCACTCTGGAATAGAATCCCAATTCATGTTAGACATAGCCCCTCGCTGACCCTCTTCAAGCGAAATTTGGACGCGTGGATGGGAAATCGCAAATTCACCCCTGGGATCTCTCCTGTGTCCCTGCTAGAGAGAGGCACAGTAAACTAATCTTAAAAGGGTACCTTCTGTGACCTACTTTACAGAGGCACAGTAGGCTAATCTAATAGGGAGGCGGAAGCCAAATACACTCTGGCTAGGCTTATAAATGCCCTAGGGCAGATAGCCTAGTATCTACCTATGAACCTATGAACAAGCTTCAAATAAAAATTTGCTTTCATTAATACAACAGATTTTCGAAAAACAGTATATAGATCAAGTAACTTTGATCTCTTTGAAAAATGAAGCCTCTGAGGAAGTGAGAACATATAAACAACAAAACCTAGAGATATTTGAAAAATGTAAAAAAGAAATATGGACATGGGAAAGAAAGAGAGATGTGATATGGTGCAATATTTATGCAAAGGAGAAAGCCAAGTTAACTAATATGGAGAAGGCAGTCTCAAAGATATTCGAAGAAAAATACAGGGAAAGGCATTCAGATATGGAAAATTTCACAACAAAAAGACTAAAAGCACAAAGATTCAATGTAGAAAATATGATTAGTAAAGCAGAAGTTAAAGAAATAGAAGTTGAAGTTATGGAGTGCCTGTGAAGTGAAGGATTTAATGTAGAAGGTCTAAAACAGATTACATTACAGCAGGATGGAGTGAGTCCTCAGAATAAGGAAAAACAAGATCAGGAGACATGTGAAGAAGAAATATGGACAGGGGAAAGGAAAAGAGATTTAATATAGTGTAATATTTATGCAAAGGAGAAAGCAAAACTAATACAAACAAGCAGTACCAAAGATATTTGAAGAAAAATATAGGCAAAGGAATCTGGATATGGAAAACTTTACAATACAAAAAATAAGAAGACTAAGAGGAAATGTAGAAAAAGAGATGAGTAATGGAGAAGTCAAAGAAATACAAATTGAGGTAATGGAACAACTGCAAAGAGAAGGATTCAGTGTAGAAAATCAAATGCAGAAAGCACCGCAACAGGATAGAGCAATGGACATCCAAATTAAGGGGAAACCCGTGGAACAGGAAGTAACTGGTCAGGTGCCATATCAAGATATTTTGGAGCCTTCCACAGGAAACCAGTATAAACATTCACTTAAAGCTAGACAGCAAGGAAAGGAACAGGAAACTGTGGAAACTCTGACGCAGTCAATGTTGAGGAGAGATAGGCCAGTGAGTTCCCATATGATAGAACAAAAGATAACACAGGAAGAAATTGAAGAGAATGTGTCACAGGATGATGCTATAGAACGTTTTGTAGAATGCCCACAGGAAATGGAAAACAAGGGGTGTGCCCTCAGTATGGAAGAAAAGGAGTTAAGAGAAGAGTTGCTTGATTTAATAGACAAAGATAGATATATCAAGATCAATGAGAGAAATAGACAGCAGAAGGTTAATAAAACCCCAAAAGTCAGAAGCTTGATAAAACAAATGAACACAGTAATTAGGACTGTCCACAGAGACCCATGCGATATAACAGATGTAAACAGAATATATTACTGTGCTGCTAAATTAATAACTGATAAAGTTCTACCACAACAACATAGGGTAGCAAGGGAAAAGAGGGGGGTGAAAGCAAATACCATCATGGAAATATCGAATAGAGAAAACTATAAAGCAGTTAAGACAAGAAGTATCATTGTTAGATGATTATAGAAGAGGGAACAGAGCAACAAAAATATTAAGAAAGATAGATGTGATAAAAGCAATGCGCAGTATTAGAACAGACCAGGATCTATTACGCACTATTGGAGATAACACACTAAAATTTTCAAAACAGGCGGAAAGACATAGAAGATATGAAGATAAATATAAGGGAAAAGCACAAAATAAACAATTTACTGATGACCCAAAAAAGTTTTATAGAGAATTGGGAAATAAGGAAAAAGGAATTGATAGACTGCCAAAAAAGAGAGGAAGTAGCTACATTTTGGAGAAGTAACTATGAAGATCCTGTGGAACATAACAAAGATGCTACATGGATAGAAGAAATAAAGGAAAGAATAAAAAGTTTAAAGGTGCAGCATATGAAATGGGATGAAATAACAGCCAGAGAGATTCTAATAAAGTTGAGAAAAGCCTCTAACTGGAAAACCCCAGGCCCAGATGCAGTACCTAACTTTTGGCTTAAAGTAAAGAACTATTTATATGCGCACCCCGAACATACACTGCACTGGTTAACAACAGGAAACAATGCTCTTACTTAAGAGTGAACCAGCAAGCTACCCTAAAAATTATAGACCAATAACTTGTCTTCCGACGATGTACAAAATATACACGGGAATTGACGCCGACAGAGTTTATAGTCATTTAAAAGAAAACTCAATTATGGCAGTAGAACAAAAGGACAATAAAAGAAAGTCATATGGAACACAGAACCATTTGTTGTTAAACAAAATTACTGTAGAGAATTGTAAGAAGGGGAAGAACCTAAGTATGGCATGGACTGACTACAAAAAAGCATTTGATAATATCCCACATTCATGGATAAAAGAGTGCTTAAAATTGTATAAGATACACCCTACACTGATTGACTACATTACAGTAACCATGAAACAGTGGCAGACCACTTTGCAATTAAGCCATGATAAAGGACAGATTATTATCCCAGGGACAGAAATTCAAAGGGGGATATTCCAGGGTGACTCTCTGTCACCCTTGCTATTCTGCCTTGCCATTAACCCATTAAGCTGTTTACTTAACAGCTTAGGCCATGTCTATAATTTGGCTTCTAGAAAACAACAAAGTCTAAGGACTTCTCATCTTCTCTTTGTCGATCATTTAAAATTGTATAGCTCATCAGATGAGGAACTGAAAGCACAGCTGCAGGTTGTCAAAACTTTTTCAGATGATATTGGAATGTCATTTCGTCTTGATAAATGTGCAAAAGCAACCTTTAAAAAAGGAAAATTGCAGCACCAGGAAAACATCAGTTTGGGACAATAATGTGATATAAAAGAACTTGAGCAAGAAGGGGTGTATAAATACTTGGGAATTGATGAAGGATCAGCAATAAAACATGAACAAATGCAAATAAAGCTTCGTAAGGAATACTTTAGAAGACTTAAATTAATCCTGAAAACAGCATTGAACCCTAGGAACAAGATCCAAGCTATAAATCAATTTGCTCTTCCTGTCCTAACTTATAGTTTTGGAGTGATTGACTGGACCCAAAAAGTTTTGGATAGATTGGATATTAAAACAAGAAGGATGCTTCATGCTCACCAAATGATTTATAAAAATCAGTGTATACCAAGATTATATGTTCCCCGTTCTGAAGGAGGGATGGGGCTCCTTGAAAGTGATTACATGTATAGATCTGCAATCGTGGGCTCCACACATATCTACTGACCTCACAAGATCCAAATGTGGTGAAAGTTTTGAAACATGAAGAGAATAAATCTAAGATGACATCTCTGCTTAATTTAGCAGAAGCATATCGATGTCAAGCAGGAATGGAAATCAAAGCAGAAGGGGATAAAAACCAGGCAGCAACTGAATGTACTAAAAAAGCAAAAGAAATTATATAAGGTGAAGGACCAGGTGAGAAGGCAAGAAATGTGGAAAAATCATAAATATAGTTGCAAGTATAGAAAACTTCTGGAAGGGCCTCATGTTGATCAAGAACGAACACAGGAATGGTTAAGGAGAGGTGAATTTACATCAAGAAATGAAAGGTTAATATTGGCAGCCCAAGATAGTGGACTACGTACATGCTGGTTTACTAAGTCCATTGAACATGTGGAAGAAACAGACATATGTAGATTTTGTGGAACCGAATTGGAAACAGTCACACACCTTATTGCTGGTTGTGACTCTCTAATGGCAGAGGAACTGTATACTGAAATGCATAATAATGTGGCGAGATTGTTACACTGGAGATTGTGCAAACATTATGGTATCAAAGTGGCTGAAAAACACTGGAAACATGAGCCACAAAGAATCATAGAAAATGATGAAGTTTACATCACATGGGATCACCCAATACCAACAGTCCAAAAGATAGATGCTAGAAAACTGGATATAGTGGTCCAAGAAAAGAAGACAAAAGTAGCACTGATCATTAAAATCACCACACCTAGTGACTACAGTGTCTTGCGTACAGAGAGACACAAAGTCATAAAATACCTCAATCTGCAGGCAGAAATGAGAGCCGTGTGGAAGAAAGATACCCAGACAGTTCTAATAGTAGTAGGAGCAACTGGTCTTATAAAAAAGAATTTACAATCATGTTTAGATATGTTACCAATTCATGTAACACTGTACGAATTGTAGGAGGAGTCATTACTGGGCACATTGCGGGTGCTGCGAAGAGCACTTTTGGCTAACATCAAAGAGTGAAACAATACTAATTTTATGAACTTTAATCGTACTTTGACTTAGGAATGGGGTCCATTCCTGTCATGGTATTAGAAACCCAATAGACTTGGTGAAATTAAAAATGACAGAAACCCATAGTTACATCAGCAGTGTTTAAGACCTAACCATTGGCTATGTATTTTGACCACAAATTGAAGGCCTTTTATGGCTTATACCCACATATCCTAATCGATTTGTGGGATTTTCTACAGAAAACAGGGCAACTGGTGTTCAATGTTGAGTTTTACTTCATAACAATAGATGTAAGGGACCTATTTTCCATCATTCCACATGAACTGGAACTAAAATGGTTCGAAGAAATGATGGTAGAATTTGTTTTTTTGAATGCCAGTGATTTCAGATTCATGTTAAAAAACATGGAACTGGTATTAACAAATTTCATCTATTTGAAGGGGAGTACTATCATCAACTTGATGGGGTGGCCATGGGTGCATCATGCGCACTGATATTTGCCAATATAGTAATGTTACATTGGGAAATAAACTTTGTGTTCGGCTCAACATTTAAAGAACACATTAGAACATATTACAGATTTTTGGATGATATATTTACAGTTTAGCAAGGTCCCTATGATCTTATTACCCCCTTTACTAATTATGTTAATGACACCAGAGTTTCTGAAATTTTCCCATGAAATTAGTGATAAGCAAGTTCACTACCTGGATGTGAGCATCAAGAAAGGTACAAAAAACCCCCAAGAAATATGTATCTCAAGTGTATAGAAAAGAGTGTTTTTCAAATTCCTACCTCCACTATGAAAGTAATCAACCTTTGACACAAAAGAAACATATAGTAAAAGGACACATGATAAGGGGAGCTCAAATGACATGCAACAAAGAAAATCTAATTAATGAGCTGGAATTCATTGAGAAGTTATTTTGTGACAGGGGATATCCTGACCTTTTGGTTAGTACCACCAAACTGGAAGTACTAACAGGCTGGGGAAGCAGATATTTACCGTTACTGAATATGTACACGGGTGTGGAGCAAAACACTGAGAATAACAGGGAAGATGGAAATAAAAAAAACAGAAACTAACACAAAAGATAAAACAACATATTTAGTGCTAACATACAATAAGGATACTGGAACAGTTCAGAATATTATAAATAAATATTGGGAAATGTTTAACATTATGCCAAATAGTTTGAAGGTTTTTCGAAAACCTTTAAAATTTAGTTTTAGGAGAAATTTTAATCTAAAGGGCATTTTTGAAAAAGGGCAATTTAGAAGATCAAGAATGATGTAACTGGGGGGACATTTAAATGTGGTAGATGTCCCCAATGTCCATTTATAGCTCATACTAGTGAACTGTCGATACCAGCTATATAACAGAGATTATGGACATGTGAATGTTACAATTGCTCAACAAGGGGGGTGGGTATACATGGTTTACTGTACTTCCTGTTAGGCATACTGTATAGGGAAGACTGAATGGACCCAAAGAAATTACGAACACATGTACAATATAACATGGAAAAGGGACACCAACACTCTATATAGACATGTATTAAAATGTAGTAAGGCTGACTTTAAATTTTGGGTTGTGGAAAAGGTTAAAACACAGGACAGGGGTGGTGACTGGGAAACAAAATTAGAACATAGGAAATTGGTCTGGCAATTATGCCTGGGTGCATCTACATACCCAGGACTGAATGACCATGTCTCCATGGCCCCTGCATTAAAATTAAGAGCAAGTACTTTATGATACAGGTCAGAATTGAGGAGTCTTATGAGACCAAATAGACTGGTATTAAGAGGAACTATTAGTACTTTTTATTATAGGAGACAGAACATATGGATTAATATATTAATATTCTAATATAGTGATGTGAACGTATCAATACACCAAAAAACTTTGTGTTTTGAAATATTTTATGGATGGGTTGGTTAAATTGCGTTATCCAATGTAATGTGGGGAGTGGTTATAAAAAGTAGAGCAGGATGTGTTGTAATTAGATTCTGAGGAAGTTTCCTGTACTGGATATGAAAGCACCTAATATTTGTATTGCAATAAAGCTGTTTGCGATTTTATATACTATCTGGCCCATTTGGAATTATTTTTACTTTAGTGAGCGACTTACTTCACTGGGACTACCTTTATTGGGACCGGGCGCCTTATCTGGAGATATCTTGTGGTTATTGGTTGTTTTTTTTTCTACAGTGGTTCTGTTTTTTGGTTTATTGAAAGTTCCAAAATAACTGGGGTTACAAGCAACAGCAGCGTGAAGGGGGCCTGTGAGGACAAATTGTGAAGGATGGTTGGAAGATGTGACAAAATTACTTATGCAGTTGGGGAAAGCTTTGAATGGAGCTTGCAGGGCAGACACAAGAGACATTGCTAAAGGTCATTTATGGTTTGAGAGACAAGCTAATGAGAGAGAGTGTTTGTTAGAAACTTTGCAAAAAAGTCATGACAGACTTTGTGTATAATGGAAAAAGATCAAGGACAAGTAGAGAATGAATGCGTGCAAGAAGAAAATGGGTAGAAGCTGCTTAATTTCCCACAGTACATGCATTGTACAGTATTGGAAAGTGAGTCTGAGAAAAGAAGGAAGGTAAAGAAGCTGGTGCTAAACATCAGTATAAGAAATGGGTAGGATAATTTTATTGACGAAGCATGGTATGTAAGTAGACAAGATGGGGAGGTGGGAGATGGATGGGTAACGATATAGAGGAATAATAGATTTAAGGTGGGGGAGGAGGGCGATTGACCCAATATGAGAGGAAAGAGAGAAGGTATCCATGGAGCAGTTAACACAGGAGGGGCTGGGGCAGCACCTCTTGAGCATACAAATGAATAGTCTGAGTTGCAAAAAATAAGACAAGGGATATGTTAAAAAGAGCGAGTATGGGGAAGGGGAGATGGACAGGTAGGAGAATGGGCAAGGCGGAAGGTACAGGAAAAGGAGAAATAATATATAAAGGTATAGAGAAAGGAAAGGTAAACTAGACATGCAGATGAAGAGGTGTTTAAGATGAAGCAGTGAAACTCTGGATCAGTAACACTGGAAAGACGTCTACAGGAAAAAATGTTAAATAACTTGAGATTTTGAGGAAGATGCATTGTAGGCAAATACTTTTAATGCACAGTTGGTATATCTTGTCAAAAGGTACCAAGAAAATATGAAGAGGAGAGGAATTAAAAGGAATATGTTTGAGATGCAGAATGCAAAATGCAGCACTGTTTCATCTGATATACAAGTGGAGCAATGTGAGGGGGTGTATAGAGTCAATTGGGAGCCTTGAAATTCAGGGAAAGTAAACAACAGAAGACCAGCATAAAACATCAGTGTGTGTGTGGGCAAGACTGCAAGATTAATGAGATAAGTAGATTATGGTCAGCTGGACATTGTGTGCACAACAGAGAAGTGATTCACACCAAGGGAATATGGAAAATATACTGGAAATACTGACAGGGATATCATTATAGGGGTGAAGAAAAACCTGAGAAAAATGTGGCAAGCCTAGACAATGGGGAACAATATAGGTAATGTAGCTGAAAGCATACTAGAAAATATTACTACAGGGGATAAAAAGGAGTTGAGTTTGAAGTTGTTTAAAATGGACATATGTAATTCTTAGTAGTTTAGCTAAAAAAAAAATCTAATACAAATTGCATGTGATTAATCCTGACAGCATGAAAAATGCCAAAAGGAAAGGAAAAAAAACTGAAAGTGGCATTTTTCAGTTAAAGACCGTCAAGTTCTAGTTGTGAGTGCATCATGTGTGTCCAGAGACTAGGAATGCATTTTGCATTACAAGGGATAGTAAGGTTTGTAGGGTGAAGAAAAACTTTTGCTTTTACAAAATGGTTCTGGTTCCTGAAATCTAGAGAGGTTCTGCAATGGTCTCTATTTTTGGTACTAGGAAGAGACTGTGCAGAATCATGATTCCTTATTCTATTAAATGCAATGGATGAACATCTTGTTTATCTAGTGCAAATGCTAGATATACCTGACCTCACGGTGTGCTTGGAACGTGGCCTGGAATAAGTGTTGCCAAGAAATGCATTCTATAGCCTGTTGACACTATCATATCTCACCCAGGAATCTGTTGCAATTTTGAAATGATGGTTTGAAAAATGGGAAAACTCACCTGCTGGATGCTGAAGTGGGAATGCTGTTGTAACAGACTGTGCAGTAGCCTGTCAATGAGAAGGGGTGAAGAGTCAGGACTGTAGGCTGGAGAGTTGTGCCATTGGGCATTCCAGGCTTGATTTTCCTTTCCTGACGCTGCCTCTTCTGACTGTCCAGTTTATGCCTGGTTTATGTTCTGTAAGAAGACCATGCTCTGCTAGGATAATGTATGCTGTACTTTCATATGAGTTGTAAAAACTGTTACATATCTTGCAAAGTTTTCCTTATTCCACCAAGGCCCTTACAAACGTTTTGTGTACAGGAGCCGAACACTTATGTCAGCGTTTAACATTCTTCCACAGACATTATCAATGATGGACTGGATATATAATCAGGCATATTTTTTATAAGATAAAAGCCTGTGTTATTATCCGTAAGCAAAGCATCAGCCACCCTACATCCATATTATATAGTATGTGCACCACTTGAATCGACAGACTAACGAAATCTGATTTTTTTTTTTCTTTTTGGCTCACCTCAGCTACAAATTTGATCATGTCCTCAACACGATGCAAACTTTCACCCAGATACTTAATCGATTTGGATATGGTAATTAATAACACTAACAATCAGGATAGATGAAGTGTGTAACTTCTTGCCAGACTAATCAATTACTTTTCTGTCCTTAACAGTACGCAAGATGTTAAGTGCTGCTGACTTTTTAGAATAATTTGCATTAAACTTATGCTGTTCAAGTACTCTAGCATCCATCAGGCCTTCTGGGTGTAGATGGATGAGAACTTGGCTGTTGTGAATGTGCCTTGCAAACATACTCAAAGGCTGTAATAAAAGAAGGAATTGTCAAGAGCTTACGTGACTCGTGCCACTTTAAGGAAGTCTTTTTTTTCAGAAAACACATCTCTAACCGTCCTATTAACAATACTTTTCATTTAACAGCGGGTTTCACCAAACAAACATCTTATGAAATCTTCAGGCTGAAGCGTTATTATCATTTTTTTAAACACCTTTGCTGAATTATCACTTGTGACATATGCAAATTTAAACTTACATAAAAGTGATCAAACTGTTTTAACAAGTTCACATTATACGTTACATATATTGCTATATATCACATAACGCAAGCAACATTACATAAAATTATTAAATCCCTGCCTTTTTTTAAAAGAAACATCTTTATTAAACCATCACTTAAGACAAAGGCAGTCATAAATTTATATAAATGAAAACAATCTACACTGACACAATCA
Source organism: Protopterus annectens (assembly GCF_019279795.1). Taxonomy (NCBI): domain Eukaryota; kingdom Metazoa; phylum Chordata; order Ceratodontiformes; family Protopteridae; genus Protopterus; species Protopterus annectens. Next base: position 144,486,781 of record NC_056747.1, read on the forward strand.
TAGTTGCAAGCATTTTATATCACAAACAACACTGACACACTCCCAGTTGCAAACATTATACATCACTTGAAACGAAAAAACAACGGCTGCGTCTCTGATGGTTGTGAGATAGTAGACGCCTTTCATCATGTTAATACCCCTTCTTTTTTAGGAGGCTCAAGATCCTGGCTTGAATTTCCCCCTTCACACCAGGGACAGATCAACAAGCTGAGGGAAGGGTGGATCGAATCTGGTACAATCGAGAGGCAGAAGTGTGATGAGAAACAAACGGAAACATACAGATGGAATAGTGAGTCCGTTTACCATCAATACCATCAAGAAAGCTTTTCTGAACAGAAAAACTCAATAATTAATTTAGCCACTCACATTCTATCTGTACAAGAATGTGCCATGTTAGGAAAAGGATTGTCCTTCATTCCAGCTCTTGACTCTGATATTACTGATGTCATACTTGACATCAAGCTGTTTTCAAGGAATTTGATGTTAAAAATTTTATATGCAAACAATGGTGATAGCAATGATACTAATAACTGTGTTTTTAAAAAAACAAGTTCTTTCATGCCTAAGTTAAGTCCTCTAATTTCTGCATTTGAACAAGTCTGTATAGATGATGCATATAAAGTATTTTATGAACAAAAAATGAATCATCATAGGAATAAGTGGCATAACTTATCTAAAGATGAATATGCAGCACTAAAGAATTTACAAGTGACTCCATCCATTATGATACGACCTGCAGATAAGGGAGGGCAAATTGTTATTTTAGATAGAATAAATTATGATAGAAGAATGTTTTTGTTATTAAGTGATGGTACTTTTTACCAGACTATAAGCATGACACAAGTTAATAGGATGATATCACATGTACACAATAGGATAAGGGAAATGGCCAGAATGAATCTTATTGATGAAATTTTACTTAATTATTTTCTTATATTTAAACCTACAATACCTATAATTCAAGACTTACCTAAGATACACAAAAATAGGGTAGATCCCCCCATGAGACCCATTGTAGCTGGCAGTAATTGGTGTACAGAAGCTATCTCCATTTTTCTTGAAAAGTTCCTGAGGAAACGTTTGGAAAATTCAAACCACATATTGAAGGACACTGAACAGTTCATCAGGGATTTGTATGACTTCAACTGTGAAAGAGAATAACAGGGTAGAGTGAAAAAGTTATTATTAGTCACACTTGATGTTGTGTCACTCTTCACAGTTATTCCCAATGAATATGGGGCTCAGAGTGTTATCAAATTAATGTCTGATACACAAAAATATGACAATAATAAAATGAATTTGATACAATCCCTACTGGACTTAGTCCTAGGAAACAATGTTTTCATATTTAGAGATAAAATATATCTGCAATGCAATGGGGTAGCCATGGGAACATCATGTGCTAACAGTTATGCCAATGCTGTTATGCTGAAATGGGAACAGGACAATATAGTTGCAAGTCAATTTAAGGATGATGTCCTGTTCTTTCGTAGATTTGTGGACAACCTCTTTCTGTTATGGGGGTGGGTCCACAGAACAACTGACGCTATTTCTTGAGTATATTAACACCTCAACACACTTTCTTAAATTTACTATGAATTGGTCATATAGTAAGGTCAACTTTCTGGATGTCTCCATCTTACAGGAGCCAGATTGTAAATTAAGCACTCAAATGTATAGGAAGGAGTGCCATGTCAACAGCTTATTAAGCAGAGACAGTATGCATCCTCAATTTGTTTTCAGGAATGTAGCACAAAACCAGGCATATAGGGCATCCAGAATGAATGCCAGAGAGTCAGACTTTATAGCACAACTTGATAAGACAGTTATAGATTTAACAGAAAGAGGTTATGACCAGAAGCTTGTGAATCGAAGCATTGGCACTGTTAGAAAACTCAGACAGGGCAGAGCCAACCGTATTTTTCAGAACGAACTGAAGATATTACTTTGAAAGTAAAAACTACACAGAAATTAAAAATGTACTTCAGTTATTCGAGAAATATAAGATATTACACAAATATTATAGATAATAATTGGAATATTCTGACTTCTGATCAACAAATTTGTGATCTGATAGGTAAGCATCCACAATTTACTTTTAAAAATAAGAAATGATTGAGGAGACAACTTTGTAACCCCAGGGACCAAATCATGACCAGTGACAATTCTGGAACTATACCTTGTACTAAATGCCAGTTTTGTAGGTTTATTGATCAGTGCACAGTCTTTCGACATCCAGACACTGGAGAAATTCATACTTTTAGAACCAGTGCCAATTGTGGTTCATCTCATGTGGTTTACCTAGCAACTTGCCAGACCTGTTATAAATTTTATGTCGGAAAGACTGATCGATTACTGAGGGATAGGATAAGAGAGCATATCTACCACATAAAAAGGGCAGTATGTTCAATGCCCTAGCAAAACATGTTAAGGAGACAGATGTACAACACACATTTACATTTAGGGTACTAGGTAAAAGTTATGTTAACTTGAGGGGTGGTGACATTAGAGTTTGAACTGAGAACTTAGAAACTAAGTGGATTCTGAAATTAACAGCAAACACTGGCCATGGTTTAAATGATTGTGTACCATTGAGACCTATTCTTAAGAATAGACCACTTTGCAGGTGATACTATGTTTATACATATGTTTTCATTTTCTATTTATATTTTTTATTTTTACTTGTATATCTGTTTTAGATACTTATATATATAAATACATATGCATAGTGTTTGGTGTTTTACACGGACAGCTATGTAAACTGTTTTTATGTTACAGCCTATTTAATTGCTGTTTTATTTCTTTAAGAGAATCAATTTCAAATTGTGTGATGTAATGATTGTTGGTATAAAAGTAGGTGTGTTTGTATCTTGCTTTATACACCTGAAGAAGCCTGTTGGTGAAAGCGCTTGTGTTTTTATAATAAAATTACTTGGAGAGACTGGAGCCATACCTCAGCATTGTTTTTTCGTTTGGATTGAGACTTTATTTGTTACTGAGGTACCTGGTTGCTGTTGGGACTGTTCTTTACTATTATACATCACTTATAATTTACCCAGTCATTTTCAGTCAAACATTACATAGCTCAATTAAGCCCTGCCTTCTATTAAACCTCATTCCTCCCCGGTATGTATTGTTCCCACAATTCCCATTTTTCCTATGTAGTTTGCTCCTACCCTTTTCTAAAGATCTCAGTTCCAGTTGTTTTATCTCTGTAACCATATTCACTAATTCTAGTATAGTTGGTTTAGATTTTGATTTCCATTTTCTAGTAACTACTTTTATGGCAGCCACCATAATTAGACATGGCAATTCTGTATCATAGCTCAGAAAAATCATTTCCCTCGTCACACCAATCTGCCCACCCATCATCTCCAATCGTGCATCCCGTAAGGAATCTTTAGTCTGCTAACTCACCCCACTCCCAAAAAATATGTTCACAATTACCTCTTTCTTCCTCATCACACCTCCAACATTTTTGCCTACCTGAGGAAAAATTCTCAAGAGTCTACTTGGGGTATAAAAAAAATCTATGTAAACATTTCCAAGCAAAAATCTTAAATCTTCTAGATTTTGTTGCATATTTGGGAGACAAACATATCTTCCCACTGTTTCCTTGTGAACTGCTTATCCAATCGCTCTTCCCAATCCTTACTAACCTTTTCTGATTGATTCTTATAGTTATCATGCAATATTTTATATGCTCTACTAATTATTCCTTTTTTAATGGCAGCTTCTGTTTTAGATTCTACTAAAAACTCTAGCAGTGCTGGTCTTTAATTTAGGACCCCTGTTCCCTTCTCTTTAACTATACTCTAACAGAGAAGGCAATCTCTAACCTGCAGTCCAAATAAATTCTTAGTGTCTTCCAGTTCTATCATCTTTTTCCTCTATAGTTCTTTGCTCCCAATACCTTGGTTCCTTTGCCAGTATTCTTCAAAAAATTCCAGCCCCCTTTTGCCTATTGTCTATATCCCTAATTGTAGCCATCCCTATTGGCAGAATCTCCTTTCTCCATTCCTGTGTTGGCTTAGTTCTTAGGATACTTTTTGCTACCTTATAGATATAATATTCTGTATAATTATTATTTTCCATAAAGGCCTGAATCCAAAATCCCAGTCTAGCCTTGTTTCTTGAGCTTCCCCCCATTTCATCATTCTTTACCACTTTGATTTATAGTTTTCTGCTTGCGCTATGTATAGGACCCTTAACTGTGTAGCTCTGAAATACCCCTTCATCTCAGATAATCCCAATACACCCTGTTCTACTGGAAGAGTCAGCTTATCCCACTTGACTATTGCCATATTCCCTCCCAGATAAAGTCCTTCAGCTTTTTATTATTGCTAACCACAGCTTCTCCTTTTGCTGATAAAATATGTATGATCTGTGTATAAGACTAATGGGACTGAAAACATTTTAATTGCTTGTATCTTACTATCCAAGTCCATATAACAAAGCTTCCGTTTTTATCAGTTTTTGTATTATCTTATGATTAGTCTCTTCCCACATATCCTTAGCTGCCACACCATAATAATTTTTAATCCATACTCCTAAATACTTCATTTTATCATGTCCCCACAAATATGGATATTGCTGAACCAATTCATATGTGGGTACATAATTTACTGCAATTGCCTTTGTTTTAGCTTCATTCATTTTGTATCCCAGAAAGATCTGAAACTATCTCAAAATGTTCCACAACACTGTAATGTCTCTTTCTGGTTTTGCCAGGTATAAAATAATCTGTAAACAGAGCCAGATTTTCTTGACTACCTTAAGAATTGTTTCCTTGAATTTCTGAGTCCCTTCTTTTCATTGCCAAAGGGTTTAAATAAAATACAAATAACAAAGGGGAAAGAGAACACCCATGTCCTGTTCCTTTGCTCAAGCTGAAATTTTCAGACAGGACCTCACTCACTTAAATTTTCATGTCCGATCCCTCATACATCCTCCTAATCAACCTTATTTTTTTTCAGGAAATGCAAATGCTTCCATTGCTGTGCTCATAAAGTCCCAGCTTATTCTGCCAAATGCTTTCTCTGCATCAAGACCCACCAACAACCATGATATTTTCTTACATTCTGCTTACCTCTGGATCATCAATGTTCTGTTAGTGCTGTCAAATGTTTGCCTCTCTTCCACAAAACCACACTGATCCATAACTATAAATTTTGGTATCAGTTTTGCCATTCCTTTAGCCACTTATAGACATGAACATTTTATGATTATGGTTTGGTATTGAAATGGGCCTGTATGAAGCTAGATCTGATGGATCTTTACACTCTTTAGGTATTACAGCTACCACCACTTTCTTCTAGGATGTTGGTACTTCTCCTTCTCTTAAAATACTGTTAAAACCTTCCAGATCTTTATCAGTTTTTTCCCTCCTAGCTTCCACAGGAATACCATTTGTTCCTTAGGACTTTCCTGTAGATTGGTTATACATCACAATTTTTATCTCATCTCTTCCTATCCTAACCATTAGTAATTGAGTCTCATCTTCTTGCATAAACATTTCCATTTGTGTCCTTTCTTGATTTCCATATTTCTCTGCTTTATGCAGACTTTCACAGAATTTCTGAAATATTTCTATTACCTCTGTAGGATCTCGTTACCTGCCTTGTTATAGGCTCCCTAAGCTTGGCAACAGCCCTTTCTACTTCCTGTTGCCTGAGTCGTTGTACTAAACGTTTTTGTGGTCTGGTGCTATTATCAAAAAACAGTCGCTTAACAGCAATCATTCTGACCTCATGTATATTATCACAGTAATCCCTTTTTTTCTGCTTAGCATTCTGCAGTTGATCCTCTTCTTGTTCTGTGAGATTCCCCCTATTTTCCAATACTTTAACATTCATCAGTCCATTTAAATAATTCTTTGTTATACTCTAGCTTAATTTGATTCCACTCCCTAGCTATATTTTCAGAAGTAATTTCTATCTTCTCGAGCAGCTCCTGAATAATCTCAAGTACCCATTCCTTAAATTCCTCTCTTTCCAACAGATAGGTAGGAAAGCGCCAATGTCTCAATTTTAGTTCATTACCCTGTGTTTTTATTTTAGCTACTGTATATATTCCTGTGAAATGTAAATTCTGTCTAGCCAGCCCAGTTTTTATACCAAGGAGAATAATATGTAAATTCACTTTGAATTCCTATTACTGAATTCACATATTCCATGCCAAATATTTTTATACATTTCTTCAAAAATCTACCCTTCTTTGTTATACTTTTCCTTCTGGGCCCCCCAGACACAACTTCCCTGCTGCACATCAAATTCCAGTTCCCACCTATAAGTAATATTCCTTGCCGAAAACTGGTAATTTCTCTCAAAAATTTCTTAAACTCCATTATGACAGTTTTAAGTGGAATATAAATACATGCCAGTGTAATCCTCCTCACTTGCCACTATAGCCCCTTAGTACTTAAAATCTGCCATTATCATCTTTTTTTTTATCCTCTTCTATCGCTACTGGAGCTCTTCTTGCAATCAGTATAAGTACTCTTTTCCTTTGTCCTAGATATTCTGATGAATAACCATCCTGAAAACCCTTCTTTACCAAATTCACATGTTCAGTTCTTTCCAAGTGTCTCCCCTGTAACATAATTATTTGCACTCTACATTTTAATATAGTACGCTATTCTTTCTTTTTTGTATTTATCTGTGAGACCACTGACATTTAAAGACATTACAGAAAGCATCATTGTATTAAAATGTATTATTCCCACCTTTTAGGTATAACATTTTTTTAAATGTCTAGTTCCAGCTTTTGTGTTACATGCATACACTGTTTGGCAGGTTGAACTTTTATATAGTTGTTCTTGTCGTAGCCATTTCAACCTATGTCACATCTTAAAAAAAACTTTTTGTTTTATTGAAACCTCTCAAAAAAAACACCCCCAATACCCCTCTAAAACCTACTAATTTAATACTAGCACATAAAGCTATATACATCTTCAAATACTGAGGTTTTACCCTCCTAATAGGAGCAAATGCCCTACAATGACAGCCACACTCGGGTTAACCTAAAAGAAAGATTATCCATGCTAAGGCACATAGGGCAGCCCATGCTTCTATTAAGTGCTAACTGGTTTTGTCTTATCCTTATAGCTCTCCCAGCTCAGAAACCCCCTTGAATGCTTTCAGAGAACATTATCTCTTAGCCAGTTTCTTTTTTCTTTTATGTTTTTTTCCCCAGCCGATCACTCTCCACCAGACTATAATTAATTCTTCCTTATTAGACTGTCTCCATGGAGTCATGAGAACCAGTCAATTTCTCTTTATCAGACTGTTTCCATGGAGACATGAGGGTCAGATACAGAACTGCTACAAAGCATATATTCATTTTCTAGAAAAAAGCCTCATAATAGTCGAAATTATTCTTCCTTTACTTGCTTTCTCTTAAAACTTGTTACTAAATCAATCTAAGGTCCTTAATCTAGTCATTCTCCCATGCAAGACTGAGAAAAAGCACATTAATTTTTCTTTTGTCATGCTCTTTTAACCAGGCTTTTTATTTTACAGTGCAGTGCCTACATTTCTTAAAACTGAAGAAGAGAGAAGGGGAAAAAAAGAACAGTAATACATATTTACAACCCTCATTACACTTACAAATAACTGAGAAAGCTTTACTTTATAGCATGCAAAGAAAACCATACACCACAAAAATAGTATTAAGAGCATTTTTTTCTTTACTTATAGATAACATTCTCCCCTCTCTTCCCCTCCCTAAGCATTTTTCCAAACATTACTGACATGAAGTAGGGCATATACATTTAAGTCCCCCACAAGTCCAAAAATTTTTGAAAAAGTCTAATATTTCCAGATTTTCTTGTTCTGTCATATTTCACAAATATAATTATAGCATTGTAATCCTGCATTAAGTTCACCAGTTTTCATCTACATTTCCCATATCCTGACTCTGTTTCATTTCCATTGTACTTTTGATTCTACTAATCAACTCTCATGGTCCCGTCCTTCTCTCCAAATTTTATCATTGAAACAGTGGAAAAGGTTTCACAGGCAGAAGTCTCTCTGTGGCCTTTATTACCAGAAAAACATGAAGCAGAACCTCCTCCTGTTTCACACCTCACATTTTGTTGGACAAACTTTTGTATTTCCTCCTTAGTATGTATATCATCAAAACATGATTTTGTCCCTACAGGGAAGAATACCTTGACAGCTGGTTACAGCAGTTTGAATCTCACACCTGCATCTTGATATTCCTTGAATAATGGAATGAATTTACTCTTCTGCCTGGTGTACAATGAGTAATCATTCTCTATAAACACTCTGCTGTCTCCCACTTTTATTATCTTGTCCTTCCACCACAGTTTTGTCAGAATCAACTCCTTCTGCTGGAAGGATTGCATCTTTATTATTAAAGGTCTAGGCTGTTTTCTCATAGCTAGGTTTGGAGCATATAAACAATGTGCCCTTTCAACTAACAACTCCTGCTGTATAATACCAGTATAATTGCTTTTCTGTGCTTTCATAAAATTAATGCAGTCCGTTCCTTCCAGCTTCTCTGGTACAGCTGAAAATGTCAGGTTTTTCCCTATGTGCTTTATCCTCTAATTCTATTATTTTTGAAACACCTCTTCCTGAGTAGTCTGACATTCAGCCAGCTTTTTCTTCACTTCAGCCTCTGATTTTTGCAGCTTTATCACCTCATCTGAATATCTGTTTAAAACTTCTTACATTTTATCCAGCCCATTGTCATTTGTGTTGATATACTCCATCAGTGTTTTGTTTATTTTAACCAGGTCTGTGTGTAGTTGTCTTACATCTTCCTGTAGATTACTGGGAGTCATGTCTGGAGGTTGCATTGCTTTTTGCTGAACAGCTGCAGAACTTTCTCCAGTCAGTGTTTCTTCCTCACTTTTTATAGTTGTTTTTTTTCCAGGTGCTCTGCATTTCTTTTTTCCTGGCATCCAGGCAGTACACTTACTAACCAGTTACTGAAATTTACACATAAACACAAAAGTCTACTGGCCTTCTCTGCTGAGTTTCTGTTTTCACGCTGGGACAGCAAGAATTAAGCCATTACTCAATGTGCAGCTGTCTTAAAAGTCCGAAACATCATTTTCTGAAAAAGAGATGAAGTTTTTTTCTTCTTAACTACAACAGAAATAGAAGGTTTTGTAATGGCTACTGAAGTGTGTGCCTGTTCCTTAATAGTTTAGAATATATCCTGGTAAAACGTACATAATCAGAAACAGAAGTAGTAACAGACACAAAACAATGAACATCTGGGGAGGACAATGTCCATTTCTCAGGCATGTGGACAAAAGGTGTTATTGTCACATTCACAACACTAGACATCTAAATATCAAGTATCCAAGAAACAGGTAACCTTAATAAAATAGCAGGGAAGCCACACTGCTGCAAATGAATAGCCGAAACCAAGGTAGTTACAGGTGCCTCTCTCAAGATCAGAAGCCATGTTAGGAACAACAGAAAAAAAACTTCCGAGCCAGTCACCATTCTGCTAATCTTTTTCAGCAGACCAGCATTCAGTTTCTGTGCTTTTGATGCTTCTGAACTCCACTGTTAAGGGAAAGGAGCAGTTCAGAAGCAAGGGCTCCAGACCAGGGTTCAAAGGTCAGAGTGGGGGAAACACAACCATAACCCATAAGCTGAAATTTAGGTCGATTCACCCAGAGTATCACATAAGGGAACCTTGATAACTGTCTGGAAGTTAGTACAGAGGCTTAAGGCTCTGTGCTGCTACATGATGATTTCATCTTCAAGTAGTACAGGGTTTGATTCCTGCAGCCACCATTAAACCGACAGTACTCTGGAGTAACTGGGAAATTAAGCTGGGCACCTCAATGGACTTCTAAACTGCATGCCTAATAACTGCTTATGAAGCTATAATACTTGCCCTGAGTACTTTACTTTTCATGTTTTTAGAAGTTATCTTTACTTCATTTTTCTCATTTCTTGCCCTTGTCTTCCTTCTGAATAATACTTCTTCTTAAAAAGCATCATCTTTTAGCTATTTTTTTGGAAAAGACACAGAAGGTACAGAAGGAGAGGGAGAAGCAAGATCATGTTTTCTGCACTCTATAAGCCATTCCTAAGTTGGAGATTTTCTGTTAAACTTTGCACAACATTTTCAATGAACATGATGATGTTCTTCCCCGAAACAAAATAAATATTTAAGATGGAGTTTTTGTGAAAGAATCTCACATCTGGGTTAATCTGTTTGTTCTTTAATAGGACACATAAGTAAACACCACAGTCTAATAATTAATGTTGTGTATAAGCCATTGAGCAAAATTATTTGCTACTTATCAATGGCAAAAAGAAAAACCTGGGCTCACTCTAATGAATGCATCTCAAGAAAGCATAGTTTTGTACACAAAAGATCCTTCCACTGCTGAAACAAATCAGCTGCCTGATAGCTGATATACATTTTCTGATTCCTGCAGTAATCCATTCTGAAAATCAGCAGACAGTAATAAGTTTGAAGGCAATGCAGAACATGCATGTTAAAGACCTCTCCTACTCTTCTGACCAGCTTTTTTTTTACATATATATTTTTTAGGACAGCTTCTTTAGCTGAGCTAATTGCTAATAGTTTGCAGGGTAACACAATCATAGAGCATTAATACTGCAGTTATCAGCATTTTAACAGTAACACAGAATCACAGAACCTCAAGGCAGAAACAATCCCTTGTCAAGTTACAAAGAACCAACCAACAAAAAATAGTAGCTAAATATCAAAAATGAAAAGAACTTTTTTATTTATCAAGGAAGAATACAATACATACACCATTTACATCATTTGAACATTACTTTTATTTATATTAATAAACATATACAAGGAGTTAAAATTCAAATAATCCATAGTTTCTCTCTCTTTAAAGTCTGAAGTTGCATAACATTTTACAGGACAAATATAACTGAAATAATATACATAGTTTTATACATGTTAATGAGTTTACTGCCTACCCATTTTAATATTTCATTCTGGAGAGAAAATAAAAATCCAGATATATTACAGGCAATTTTGGATTTACTACAGATTCATATTACAAATGGTGTTTACAACATCACCAATAGCACAAGTCAGAGTAGCTGCAGGGAAGGCTACTACAATGGTGTGAGATGTGTTGGCTGGCGACGTTAAAAACTGAGATACAGGAATGTATATATTTAGAACACTTCATGGAAGTATGTAAAAATCCCTACTGTTCTAGCATGCCACATATACACCCACATTCCTTGTTTTCTTTATCCACCTTATATGCAGCAACATAAACAAAGAAGAAAAAAAACAATTTAAAAAGTAGAACGTAGGAAGATACCCTGGACAGACATAAACATGACTATGAATATCCAATGTTGATGCAGTGACATTCATCCACTAAAAACATAAAACAAAAACATCAAGCATTATTTAAATATTTCTTAATGTAGAAAGAGGCAGTCTCCGTCTTTTGCAATGTATAAGCTTTCTGGTGTACCATAAAAGTTAATGCAAAAACAAATATTTCTGGGAAGATACTAGGTATGTAGACATTATAATTAACATAAACAGAACAAAGAAAGTCAAGCAGACCGAGGCAAATAAATTTTAATGTAAAAATCAAATTGCAGTTAATGCAAATGAATAACAGCAGCAAGGCGGGGCATTTTCTAGCTCCCTTCTTTTCCTGTAGTTAATAATGTATAACTAGCAGTAAAAGCACATATACTGGTTTATATTCTTGTTTTATATCATTTTAACTATAGAGAGCATGTGCTTTTTTGTGTGCGTGCTCGGGGGATAACTATTTTACTTCATATGTTTTACTTTAGATATGTACTAGCCTTTCTACAGAGACTGAAAATGTGCAGACCTAGTTATTTGGTCCCATAACACTTGTGGTGTGTGTGTTTTACTTCATTTTATTTATTTCGTTATTTTGCCACTTCACTATCTGCCTCTGTAACAAAACAATGTAATACAATGTCAAGGCAGTTAAGGAAGCTTTTCTTTATATTATATGACTGGCAATCAAAGTGCATCTCTCACAGACATACCAGTTTGTAAATCGCAACTTATAAGTTCTCATTTACATAACTAAACATTAACAGTGTCGAGGGAATACATTAACTATGCATAGTGTGCACTGTAGATACACAGAATACTTTACAGATCTTTGCTTCATTAATGAAAATTTCCAGGATACTGTCAGGTCCTGCTTAGGACATATGAGGCTAAAAGTGTTAGGTACGGCTAGACAGGAAAAGTAAATTGATACACCCATATACATGCAAACCCGCTTATGTTGTGTCACAGGTCATAACCCCACCTCCTAAAAAGCTCTGATTATGTTAATGTAGACATTTCTAATGTGATTTGTGGTAAGTTCCAGTTATGTATGTGCAATTTTTTTGGTCTTTCATCTCACAAACATATTTAACATTTCTGCATTTTTGAATGCATACATATGAAATGTCAATGTAAATATATGCAAGATATATAGTAACCCTAAAGTCACATTAATAACCTGTCATGAATAGAGGCTGTTTGCTCTTTTAAGTAGTAATAGGTAACTAAGGAAAAATATGAAGATGAGAACTTTTTTTAATATATCTTATTTCTGTGTCTCTGTGTAAAACATGTCATTTCATAATGTATATGCTCTGTAAAGGGAGTAACAAAGGAAAAATAATTTTAAGCCAAAAAAAAAACCTGTTGATAAACCTTACTCTCTCTACAAGGTTATTAAGTCAGTACTAGATATAGTCTTGAACCGCTTTGAGGGCCATTTAAATAGTTTATATAAACATTTTAGAAATCTTCATTGATTTAAGAAATAATTCTTAAAATAGTTACAAAAAAACACTTTCACCAAAGCTACAAATGTGCTGTTTTCTCTCATTCGGCACCACACAAAATGTGTTAATAGAAGGCAGTTTTGTTAAGACAACACCCAGTGCGAACAGTTTTCAAGAGAGTAACACAGAGGTCATTTCTTGCTGGCAAAACTAGTCACAAAGTTGTTAAACTCAAAGCTAAATCTAGCTTTAAAGCAACATGCTCAGAGTGGCTACGTGGAAGACATGTAATGAAGTCTGCAATGAGAAACCTGCATGGCACTTGGTGACCTGTCCACTGTTAATATCATCAGTACCTCAGTGGGATAAGTGTTTCCAACTCTGAAATTAAATTACAGTTATACTGGGCAATATGATGAAAGCCTAAATCTGCCATGAGTTGATATCTGACTCTGAGTTGGAGTAGGCCAAACATTTTTGTAGCAGTCAAACTGAATGTATACAAAACAATTTATTTTACTACTTCTGTTTTTGTCTCATAATGACAATATAATTAGGAGCTTGACATTTCTGCTTTACTTAGTGCAATGGCAAGTTCGAGATCTTCTTGTTCTTGTCTCCTTAATCGTTCTAATCTTTCTTGTTCAGCTCGTTCACTTTCTCGTTTTGCCCATTCCAGTTGCTGATCCTCATTTGAAAACTAAGAAAAATGAAATACTTAGTACTGCTGTAAAAAGTATGTATTTTCCATATATTTCAGACAATGCCCCACCCTATGCAGTAACATAACTACATACATTAAACAGTATAGTCAAATACAAAGACTGGCCATATCTAATAGAAGGAAATGCCCAACAGGTCTGCAATAAAACAAACCTTCAATTAGATATGTTCATGTAAAATTAATAGGAACTAGTCAGTTCATCATAAGTCATTGAGGGTTATGTGGGCAAAGCCTCCACTAAAATCACTGATTTGTACTATACTCATTGCCTCTCATTTTGACAGGATGAATTAAGACAACTTCTACTGAATCTGTAAATTAAGTTTTTTGTCCAGGAATACTCAAGCAATGCTTGACCAAAGTACCAAAAAAGCATCATTACTGTGCCCTTTCCTCAGCTGTTGCATTGTAATATACAGACAGTTGTGCATACAGCTAAATTAGGATTTACAAACTGCAGTAGAAGGAAACAGTTACTGTCCTCACAGCATCCATCCATCCATCCATCCACCCACAACCCCTTCAGCAGTGACAATCAACTAGATCCAAGGTTTATACTGCTGGGTGGCTAGCCATGATGCAATAATTGATCCACACCACACACTTGCACCTAGAGCCAATTTAGTGTGCCCAATGCACCTGTCTTTGGAATGTGAGAGGAAACCCATGGAGACTCTGCACAGAAGGCACCCCAGCCAAGAATCAAACCAGGGAACCTCTTGCTGTGAGGTGACAATGCTATCCTCTTAGGGTTACCACCTGTCCCTCTTTGAGAGGGACAGTCCCACTTTGGGCAGTTGTGTCCTGTGGAAAAAAAACAAAAAAATGGCAAATGTCCTGAGATTTTAAGACAAAATATATTTCTTACGTTTTCTTTAGTAGTTGCATAAAACAGTTATTTTGTATCTGGAACACATAAATATTACAAGAAATAGCATAAGCAACTCAAATGCTACAGAAATAAGCTTTTGCTTTGGCAAAAAAGTGAACTTTTGTCCTTTACACTGGCCGTAGGTATGTTTTGTTATGCAAAATCTCACATTTCTACAAAAAATGTCCCACTTTGGGCATTTGAAAAGTGGCAACCCTATATCCTCTGCACTATTGTGCCACTCTATCTTCTAAAATAATGCAGAAGTTCCAAATTCTTATTAGGGACATGCGTCCCTGCAGTAAACTCAGTCTAGATGGAAGGATGGCATTTCAATTAATAAGAATGTACAAGGAAAACTGCTACATATAACTCAAGGAGCAAGACGCTCATGCAGCTAAAAGGAAAAAAAATCCTTAAAATAATGTAAATAACTAAAAGGAGGCATTTTGGACAATGATAAATTGTATGCTAATATATTGTATGTCAGAATAACATCTGGTGAATGTGTAATGACTGATGACTAATAAATGTGTGGTGTTATTTTTATTCATTACTTTAATATTTTTGTTCCACATACTAACCTTAAGTATCTAAAGTCGACACTCACCACCCATTAGGTCACTGATTTTTCACTGACAGACAAGAGTCAGGCTGTGCACCTCATCAGTTGTTGAGCATTAGCAATGGGATTTTCGGGTTGTGCTTGGCATGGATTTACAGCAGTAGGCATTACCAACATGCAAGTCCTCATATACAGTAAACAAAGGAGGACCGCTTCATCACTTCTTTTATGTCTCCCCCACCCAAACAGAACCTCCTGACATAATCACTGCAACAGCACACACAATGTGTCTTCCCCCTCAGCTGGTCACCCCAACGGCTTTCCTGCAGCTGGGCTGCTAATCAGTATCCTAGCTCAGTGCATCATCAGACCAGAATGCTCATAAGTAATGCTAGTGTTACTACAGAAAGGGTCTATAAGGAAAAATACCCTCCTCCTTACTCAAGACACAAAACACTAACTGAAATGCCTTATATTCACACAAATATAGCATCTTACAAAATCCCAGAAAAAATAGCAAAAAAAAATGTTTTTTGCAGGGATGGATGTTTATTCCAACATCTTCAATCACTAGGCATAATATTTATCAGGTCTCATGAGCTCTGAGAAAAGAGGGACATTATTTGAAAAAGAAACTTACCATTCCCTCTCCTATGACCTGTACGACTTCACAGGCTGTGCTAAGACATGGGCAACAAAGCAATATCTAACAAACTAAGTCACTGCCAACATGGCATGGTTTAACCTGCAATAACATGCCAGAGAGCAAACAGTAATGCTCTCCTACATGGGATTTATTTTTATTTGGGTTGTGATGGTACTACCCTACATGGGAACACAAAATGAAAGTTCTCATGTGAAAATACTAATTCACAGCAACAGTGTAATGCATTTGGCAATTAATGTTTTGGTGAAAGAGGAATCAGCAGAAATGCTGTCAGCCAACTCATATCCAGCTTTAACAACTATGACCCATGATGGCATTCCAGTAGAGTACAGGAATAATGCCCTGACTACTGCCCAGCTGACCCAGCTTTAACAACAACTATGACATATGATGCTGCTCCAATGGAGTACAGGAATAATGCCCT
Source organism: Protopterus annectens (assembly GCF_019279795.1). NCBI lineage: Eukaryota > Metazoa > Chordata > Ceratodontiformes > Protopteridae > Protopterus > Protopterus annectens. The sequence continues at coordinate 144,502,802 of NC_056747.1, forward strand.
GACTACTGCCCAGCTGACCCAGCTTTAACAACAACTATGACATATGATGCTGCTCCAATGGAGTACAGGAATAATGCCCTGACTACTGCCCCGCTGACCCAGCTTTAACAACAACTATGACATATGATGCCGCTCCAATTGAGTACAGGAATAATGCCCTGACTACTGCCCAGCTGGCCCAACTTTAACAACAACTATGACATATGATGCAGCTCCAATGGAGTACAGGAATAATGCCCTGACTACTGCCCAGCTGACCCAGCTTTAACAACAACTATGACATATGATGCCGCTCCAATGGAGTACAGGAATAATGCCCTGACTACTGCCCAACTGACCCAGCTTTAACAACAACTATGACATATGATGACTCTCCAATGGAGTACAGGAATAATGCCCTGATTATGGCCCAGCTGATCCATGTTTGATTAGCAGCACGGGTGGCTGCCAGAGCGGCAGTGAAGGGAAGGGATGGACATACCCATCCAAGATGGGAGAGCACTCCTTGAAAATCTCCCTTAGGGAAGGATGGTCCAAAGCTGAAGCTGCCCTTGGATGTAATCAACGAATACGAGGTGCTAGGAAAGGAAGTGGGCAGATCATAAAAGAAATCCCTCCAGATGGAAGAAGAAATGAGATGAGCCCCCAGGACACCCTCAGTATCCATAACTGGCCCCAGCAAAAATGGAGCAAGTCCAGGTAGTTTAGACAGTAGCTAGTAAACTTGGTGTGGGTACTGGAGGCTGGTCTGGTAAAAATGAGGTCTGAGGGGACCAAAAAAAAAGAAAAGAACTATGACACATGGTTATCAGTCCAAGCCAAACAAGTGCAAAGCTGACAAAAGATAAGCGCACAACATGCTGAACTGTGTCACGAAACAAGGATGCAGACAAGGCCAAAATGACAGCGCTGTTACTGCTGTTGTGAAGTTTTCTTTTTCTACCTCCAGGAATTATTCAGCATCCTTGAAATATGCAGCTATGGTACCAAAATAATGAACATATTCTGCAGCACTGCCATGCCTGGCTTCAAACCTACATTTACCATCAATCCTTGACAGTATTTTTTTTCCTATGCATTTGTTCTGCAAACATTTAAAATGGTGATGTGTTTTGTAGCTGACATGCTACTGAACAGGAGGGCTTAGGTTTTCAACTAGCTTCTTATCAGCTTTGGCATAACAGAAAGGGATGCAGACAGCTATCCAAGAAGCAATACTTTCAGAGAATAATTTGTCTTTGATTTCCACACTACAAAAACACCGATCAAAGGTACAGTGGGTCCCAAAACCTATAATAAAACCAAAAAAAATACACTCTGGATCAAGTATAGTGCAGAAGCCTATTTTATCATTAGCTGCATCTGTACTCACTATTTACAAAACTGTTTTTTTAAAGATAAAATAAGTTTCTGCACAGTACTTGGT